>NC_042997.1:107087862-107390362 GCF_006345805.1 Octopus sinensis | reverse complement strand
CCATCACTGCTTCTTTTCTTTGCACTATATTACTACCTGCACTCGCTCTTTCAACCTTGCCACCCACACACCATCATCACTCTCACTCTCCTGATGTTCAATCTACTGTACTGCCACTCAACACTTACTCCATCCCATGTACATTCCTAATCCCTGCTCTCCATTACCTACTGTCCAACTCATTTTTATCACCACCATCACCACCACCACCACAACCTTCACCCTGGTTCATCATCTCACCACTACAAAGCTTCATCTGACTTTCATCCTAACAGAGGTAAACAGCTCACTGAACTGTAATTACTGTAATTACTTTCAAAACATCACTTCCACTGTTTTCAATCACTTCTAGAGAACTTTACAAGTATTTCAATAGAGATGCTTATGGTAAGAATGGTTATATGATATTCTGAAGATCTACCAAACATGAAAATAGAATCAAATCAATGAGGAAGGCTTCACATCAATTTTCAACCTGCTTCAAGCAGTCAAGTCTCCCTTAAATTTCCCTTTTCTGTCTTAGAAGAAAGGCAGACCACATTGGATAATGCAATCAGTAATGGTCATGATTGGAATATCTTGATAATAGGTATTCTTCATACAGAGACTGACTATAAGGATGCTGGTTGATGGTGATGAAAATTAATCAATAAAAGTCAACAAATCTTAAGTCCTAGAGCTTGATAGAACTATTTCATGCAAACAGGTTCAAATAAATTTGATAACTTACCGTAAATAATAGGGTGTGGAATAAAAAATGAACTCATCATCATCAATAAAAATTTCTGTGTCAGAAATCTGAGAAAGATAGAGAAAACAGACAAAAGGATTTAAATTCAAAACTGATAATTCCTCACTATAGAATAAGATCTCCCCACACTTCCAACTTTGCTACTGAAAAGAAGCAACTATCCAGAAGAAATTGTGGGGCAACAGAGTAATTTGGCTCAGATTATGTAGTTTCACATATTTGTTTCAATTTGAATTTTGTTATCCCTCAAGCATTGATAAAGCAAGCTATTTCAATCAATAACACATCTAATTGAAAATTTAGGTCTCTTCTTACAAAGACAGCAGAAAGGTCCTTGACTGCTATACACACACACACACACACACACATATACATACATTATATATAAATATATATATATATATCCTCTCTCTCTCTCTCTCTCTCTCGGAGAGGCAAAAGCACCTACACACATATATACACACACGGCAGTAATTTCCGCCTACTAAATTCAATCACAAAGCTTCGGTCAGCCCGGGGCTATAGCAGAAGACACTTGCCACAAAGTGCCATGCGGTGAGACTGAACTCGAAACCATGCAGCTAGGAAGCAAGCTCCCTAACCACACAGCCATGCCTATATATATAAGATGCACCCAGTGTAAGCTATGGACACATAAGAGGTGCAGCAATGTCAAAGGAAGGCTAACTAGGAAAATAGTTTTTGTAAGTGGCAGATGTTCAGGAGTAATAAACACAGAAAATGCGCAGAGACCAACCTCCGCCACATTCCAGGGAGAAAAACTAGAAATAGTTGATAGGTTCCTTTACCTAGGTGACCAAGTCAGTAGCGGGGGTGGGTGTGCTGAAAGTGCAACTGCTAGAGTAAGAATTGCCGGGGGCACGTAAGAGAACCATCCAAACGTGGCCGTTGCCAGCCCCGCCTGGCCTCTGTGCTGGTGGCGCGTAAAAGTCACCATCTGATCATGGCCGTTTGCCAGCCTCGTCTGGCACCTGCGTCAGTGGCACGTAAAAAGCACCCACTACACTCACTGAGTGGTTGGCGTTAGGAAGGGCATCCAGCTGTAGAAACATTGCCAGATCAGACTGGGCCTGGTGCAGCCTCCTGGCTTCCCAGACCCCAGTTGAACCATCCAGCCCATGCTAGCATGGAAAGCGGACGCTAAACAATGATGATGATATATATGTGTGTGTGTATGTGTGTGTGTATGTGTGTGTGTGTATGTGTATAGGTATGTATATATATATACATATATATATATATATATATGTAAGTTCAGCAATATTTAGATTCAAATGAATATGGTACTTAAGTTAGATGCACCAGAATTTTGTATGGTGTTATCCATATAAATCCATGGGGTGATTATAATCAAAATAAGCAACAAGAATATCTTCGGTTATTTGGTATGATCGTTTCACACTACATCATTTTATTAAACATTGTAAGTATTACAACAGTTTTAAAATGTTGAGCAATCATCAGTCATTTATAGAGGTTTTCCATTAATACATATTTTCATCTCTGTCTATATATCTACCCTCTCTATAATGTTATCAATTAATATGAAAATATGTATTAATGGAAAACCTCTATAAATGACCGGTATATATATATATATATATATATATCATCGTTTAACGTCCGTTTTCCATGCTAGCATGGGTTGGACGGTTCGACCGGGGTCTGGGAAGCCAGGAGGCTGAACCAAGCTCCAGTCTGATCTGGCAGTGTTTCTACAGCTGGATGCCCTTCCTAACGCCAACCACTCCGTGAGTGTAGTGGGTGCTTTTTACGTACCACCAGCACAAGGGTCAGAGGAGGCTGGCAACGGCCACGATCGGACGGTCGGTGCTTTTTATGTGCCACTGGCATGGAAGCCAGCCAAGGTGGCACTGGCATCGGCCACGTTCGGATGGTCCTTTTTATGTGCCACCAGCACAGGCATTGGCCACGACTACGATTTCACTTGACTCAACAGGTCTTCTCAAGCACATCATATTGCCCAACAAGTGAGGGGTACTTGTAAATGGGCAACACTGGCATCAGTCACAGCTTCGATCTCACTTGACTTGCTGAGTCTTCTCAATCACAGCATATCTCCAAAGAGAGACATCTGCACTGGTATGGTCATGTGTTTACATATGGATGAGGACAGTTGTGTAAAAAAGTGTCACACACTAACAGTGGTAGAAACTTGTGGCAGATGTAGACCCAGGAAGACCTGGAATGAGAGGGTGAATATATATATATATATATATATATATAATATATATATATATATATACACACACACACACACATACACACATGAATAATAAGAATATAAAGAAAATTCTTTAACTCAATTATGCATTACAACTGTTTCTGTACCAACTCTATATGCACTTCTAATTTACACAAAAATTCAAAGTGAAAATGTATGTAATGTTTGCAGTTTTAGACATTAGAGAGGCACTTTTGATATATATATATATATGTATATATATATATATACACATACATATATATTAAATTATGAAAAGTAGCTCTAGTAATGTAACATTATTGGTCACATATACATAATATACGTGTTTTGTTTAAACATTGATTTGCAGCAGGGTAACATCCAGGAAAAGCTTCCTAACACTCAGCATTTAGTAGGGAGCTTTTGCTGGACCTTGCCTTCCATCCTTTCGGGGTTGGTAAAAATAAGTACCAGTTTAGCACAGGGGTCAATGTAATCCAACTTACCCAAATCCTTTGAAATTGTTGGCCTTGTACCAAAAGTTTGAACCCAACATTTAGTTTCATCTTACTAGAACAAGAATTGAAAACCTTACCAAAGTCAGCTTGATGTTTCATATCTTCAAATGTTAAGTCACCATTCAAATGACAACAGCCATCTAAAATTGGCTTTATCATACCAATATGATGAGAAACCATTATTATTTAAAAAGCACAATGACTAATAAGAGAACAAATGCCAACAACTTACCTTAGCAAGTACAGCATCAATTATAATGTGGAGGAAATCATCATCTTGACTAAGTTCAAATCGTGGAGTCAGCATTCTGCTTCAGTCCTGTTATGAGGAACACACAAATAACCATTAAAAGGATGATATCTAAACAGGCCAAATCTGGCCAAAAACTTCTACCTGTTCTAAGTACAACTGACCAGATCCAACCTATCACACCTATCCTACAATGTCATTCTAGAAATAAATTATTACATCTTCGAAATCTTGAAACTATGAGATAATGCAGGATTAATTGAAAACAATACGAATAAGCGTTATATTTGAGAGAGTAATTTGAATGCTAAATATTTATCCAAATAAGAAACATCAAATTTCTATCCTTCTTATCATTTTAACTTGTTATATTATATTGCACATGTATGTGCTCTGAGCACCTGCCACATGTTAGGCCCAGCTAATTACAGAAATCAGCTGGATTATTGTCTAGCAAGTATTATTTTATGAGTTGTCAATAAATCAATGGTGAACTTTTTATCTGCTGGATGGTATCTTAAATCATTATTATTATTATTTGATGAAAATTCTCAGCTTATTTTACTGGATGTGATGGAAAGTGTTTAGCTGCCCACAGCCAGCAGACTAAGGTGACACTTGTTTACTGATCATGCTTCAAGAACCCTGCAGAGAACTCTTGCAGTTCCAAGCAATGATGATTTTCATAGGTGTTCTATCTTTACATTTGTACCAATCTTTTTCAGCCATATTGGTAGTTGAATGCTGATACTTCCAAGCATGCCAATCACTACTAGTATCACCTCCACTCTCTTCATTGCCCACAACTTCCATATTCCCCACTTCAAGTCATCAAAGTTGTTCATTTTTTACTTCTTCTTTCTCTTTGATTCTGTTGTTCACAAGACATACTACATCGATTATCGTGGAAGCATTTTCTCTTATGTCCACCACAACAATGTCAGGTTTCCAATGTTTAATCTGATGGTCACACTGAATCATTGCATCTCACAGGATTTTGAAATCTTAATTCTCCGTAACTTCTTCTGGAGTTTAGGCATACCACATCTTTGCTCTTTGTAGGCCAGGATTTCTACAGAGCTACAAATGGATCGTTCTTGCCATATTATCCTATCATCATCATTTAACTTCTGCTTTCCATGCTAGCATGGGTTGGACGATTTGACTGAGGTCTGGCAAACCAGATGGCTGCACCTGGCCCCAATCTGATCTGGCAAAGTTTCTACAGCTGGATGCCCTTCCTAACACCAACCACTCCAAAAGTGTAGTGGGTGCTTTTACGTGCCACTGGCACGAGGGCCAGTCAGGCAGTACTGGCCACAACCACGCTCAAATGGTGCTTTTTATGTGCCACCTGCACAGGAGCCAGTCCAGTGGCACTGGCAACGACCTCGCTCGAATGTTTTTTCACGTGCCACCTGCACAAGTGCAGGTAACGATCATGCTCAAATGGTGCTTTTTACGTGCCACCGGCACGGAAGCCAGTTTGTTGCTCTGGCAACAGTCATGCTCGAATGGTTTTCTTAGTGCTCCACTAGCATGGATACCAGTCATCGAATTTGATTTCGACTTCACTTGCCTCAACAGGTCTTTGCAAGCAGAATTTAGTGTCCAATGAAGGAAAGGTACGCATAAGTGGGCTGGTTACACTCCTGGCATAGGCCACGAGGTTATGAACTCACTTAGCTTGCCAGGTCATCTCACGCACAGCATATTTCCAAAGGTCTCAGTCACTAGTCATTGCCTCGGTGAGACCTAATGTTCAAAGGTCATGCTTCACCACTTCATCCCAGGTCTTCCTCTTCCACAGGTTCCCTCAACCACTAGGGTGTGGCACTTTTTCTCACAGCTATTCTCATCCATTCTCGTCACATGACCATACCAGCACAGTCGTCTCTCTTGCACACCGTATCTGATGCTTCTTAGGTCCAACTTTTCTCTCAAGGCACTAACATTCTGTCGAGTATGCACACTGGCATTACACATTCATCAGAGCATACTGGCTTCATTCCTTGCGAGCTTACGCATGTCCACAGCAGTCAAGGCTGATGTTTCATTGCCATGTAGCATGGCTGTTCATACACATGCATCATACAGTCTACCTTTTACTCTGAGCGAGAGGCCCTTTGTCACAAGCAAAAGTAAGAGCTCTCTAAATTTTGTCCAGGCTATTCTTATTCTCCTATCATCATCATCATTGTTTAACGTCTGCTTTCCATGCTGGCATGGGCTGGACAGTTTGACTGAGGACTGGTGAGCCAGATGCCTGCACCATGCTCCTATCTGATCTGGCAGAGTTTCTACAGCTGGATGCCCTTCCTAATGCCAACCACATGCTTTATACATGCCACCGGCACGAGGGCGTGTCAGGCAGTATTGGCAACAGCCACGCTCAAAAGGTGTTTTTACATGCCACCTGCACAGGAGCCAGTCCAGCGGCACTGGCAACAACTTTGCTCGAATGTTGTCTTTCACATGCCACTGACACAATTGCCAGTAAGGCAACGCTGGTAACAATCACGCTTGTTCTGCCTGCTGAGTCTACCTCGTCTACAGGTTCCCTCAACTGTTAGGGTGTGACACTTTTTCACACAGCTATCCTCATCCATTCTTGCTGCATGACCATACCAACGCAGTTGTCACTCTTGCACACATCTGATGCTTCTTAGGTTCAACTTTCCTCTCAAGGTACTTACACTGTCAAGTATGGAGCATGGATGTTCGTACACATGCGTCATACAGTCTACTTTTTACTCTGAGCGAGATGCCCTTTGTCACCAGCAGAGGTAGCAGCTCTCTGAACTTTGCCCAAGCAATTCTTATTCTAACAGTTACACTTTCAGAGCACCCACCCCTGCTACCAACTTGGTCACCAAGGTAATGGAAGCTATCAACTACTTCTAGTTTTTCTCCCAGGAATGTGGCATAGTTGTTCTCTGCACATTTTCAGCGTTTATTGCTCCTGAGCATCTGCCACATACAAAACTATCTTCCCAGATAGCCTTCCTCTGATATTGCTGCATCTCTTATGTGTCCATAGCTTAAACTGGGTATATTTTATAGAGTTTCTACCAACACCTTATCAAAAGATCGAACAGGGCCATCTACCTGAAGGGATTTGTGGTTTGTCTGCCTTCTTACTTATTAGGACTTTGGTTTTAGCTAGGTTGACTCTAAGGCCCTTCGATTCTAATCCTTGTTTCCACACCTGAAACTTCTCCTTGAGTTCTGATAGTGACTAAGCAATTAGAGCAAGGTCATCAGCATAGAGAAGCTCCCAGGGGCATCCTGTCTTGAATTCCTCTGTTATTGCCTGGAGTACTATTATAAATAGGAGGGGGCTGAGGATTGAACCCTGGTAGATCCCTACTTCTACCCGGAATTCTTCAGCGTACTCGTTGCCAACCCTCACCTTACTAACAGCATCCCTGTACATGGCTCACACTAACCACTCATCTATCCCTAGTTTCCTCATTGACCACCAGATAAGGAATCGGGGGACCCTGTCAAAGGTTTTCTCTATGTCAACGAAAGCCAGGTACAGAGGTTTATCTTTGGCTAGGTATTTCTCCTGAAACTGCCTTACCAGAAATATAGTATTGGTGGTGCTTTTCCCTGGCACGAACCTAAACTGTATCTCATCTAAACTAACTCTCTCCCTAATTAGCTGAGCTATGATCCTCTCCATGACCTTCATTACCTCATCCAACAACTTGATACCTCTGTAATTATTTCTATCTAAAGCGTCACCCTTACCTTTGTAGCAGTTGCCTATGGTGCTGCTACACCAGACATTGGGTATGACCCCTTCATGTATCACCTGGTTGACTAGACTATAGCCAACATTGCCCGATATTTTGAGCATCTCTGCAGTGATTCCTGATTGGCCAGGGGCTTTCCCTGTCTTCATACTCTTAATTGCTTTATCTACCAAGGTACTGTCAATTCGGATAACTGGTCCCTCTGTTGGGTCGACATTCAGCAGACTCTCTTTCTCCCATTCATTCTCTTTATTGAGCAACCTTTCATATTGGCATCTCCAAACCTCTGTCTTTGCAGCCTCGTTTAGTGCAAGAGAGCCATCATCCATGCAGACACATTTCTCTCCTACAATGTCACAATTCTCTCTCACACACTGTCTTGCAACACGAAATACCTCAAATCTTTGGTCTTCACAGCGCAGAAGATTAGCAAATTTTTTCTTATGTGCTTCCTCTCTGGCTAAATAACCTGTCTCCTATCTTCCCTTCAGGCAGTCTGTTACAATTCCCTGCTACCACCGTTCTTCCATTCCTTCCAAGCCTGTTTCTTTTCTCTAATGGTGCTGTCAACAACATTGTTCCACCACCACGTTATTTTGGGTCGAGAGGGGACTTTGCACCATCCACAGATCTGGTCAGTGGCCTTCAACATGTTGTCTCATAGAAACCTCCATTTGTCTTCTATATTGTGTGAAGCTATATCCCCTTCTATTTCATCAAAGACTTCGAGTAATACGTCTATGTTGTGGGGTACATTCTTTGCCTGGGAAGGTTTGGGCATTTATAAGCAGCCATCTTTCCCTTTTTCTGGCAAGGATGTAGTCAATTTGGCAAGTATGTCAGCCTGATTGGTAGGTGACTAAGTGACTGGCAGGTTTCCTGAAGTTAATATTGCAAACCATAAGATCATTTGCAGAACTCCAACAGCCTGGTTCCTTCCTCGTTGCAGGAACCATAGCCATAGCCTCCATGTACGCCATGGAAGCCCCCTGCATGTCGTCCAACATGTCCATTGAAGTCACCAGCCACAAAGAGAAGGTCCCTGTCATTCATCAGCGAGGTAGTCTGCAAGAGGGTGTCATAAAATCAGTCTTTCTGTCCATCAGGTAGCCCTGGCTGAGATAATGGTTGCTAACCCATGATTAAGCACTAATCTAATCTTAAGTATTCTGTCGCATACTCTGACTATCTTGATTACCTTATCAACCCATTTCTCCACAAGAAGTATCCCCATGCCCCCAACCCCATCAGTGCTCCCTTTGTATTTGTGTTTTGCCAATTTCAGGCATTTACTAACAATATATCATATCATTTCACCCCTCTTGCTGCCTTTTTAGGAATATAGATTTACTAGGAGAGGCTTTCCAGTCCCCTCACTCCTGCCCCTTTTAGACGCCTCTTACACCACACAGGGAATACAGCAACTGCATTCTACTGACCCCCCTCCCACCTCAGTTGTAGTGGGGTTTGCAAGTTAACCCATAGCTGGGACCCTTACAAGTACTACCACTCCAGGCCAGAGCAGACCTGGGAACAATAGTGACTAAGAGGTGGTTCCACCCTCCCCAAACCCTGAAATCAGGGCCCCAAGGTCCCACTACCAGATGTAGTTTATAGTCATACTCAGAAAGTAGGGCGTGTGTTAGGATGAGTGGTGAAGTGAGTGGTTTGATGTGAAGGTGGGGTTAATACGGAGTTAAGTGATATCTCCGTGGCTGTTTAATTTATATATGGATGGTGTGGTGAGAGAGGTAAATGCTAGAACCGTTGGTAGGGGAGCCCAAATGGTGGGAGAAAATGGAGAGAAATGGCAGGTGAGTCAGTTGTTGTTTGCTGATAATACAGCACTGGTGGCAGATTTGGAAGAGCAACTGAGGAGACTGGTGGTAGAATTTGGAAGAGTGTGTGAGAGGAGGAAACTGGAAGTGAATGTAGTTAAGATGAGATGTTTGAGAGACGGAATGGCTGGTAGAATGGATGTGAGTATAAATGGTGAGTTGTTAGAGGAGGTGAGTGTTTTTAAGTATCTGGGATCACGTGATGGACAGTGGGGTTGGCTGAGGAGGTAGGGGAATAAGATACTTGGAGTTGTGAAAGGTATGCTGAGAGATAAAAGGTTGAGTATGAAAACGAAAAAGGTGTATGAGAGTGTGATTGTGCTGACAATGTTATATGGTGCAGGGACATGGAGGCTGCAAGAGGCAGAAAGAAAGCAACTAGATATGTTTCAGATGAGATGTCTGGGGGCTATGGTTGGTGCAACATGGATGGACAGGATGAGGAATGAGGAGGTGCGAAGATGAGCAGAAATGAAAGAAAAACTAACAACCAAATTGGATAGACAAATGTTGAGGTGGTTTGGCCACATGAAGAGAATGGATGAGGAGTGGATGGTAAGGAGGGTGATGAAGGCTGTAGTGGTAGGCAGCAGAACTAGAGGCAGACCTCAGTTTGTGTGGATGGATGAAGTGAGGAAAGCTTTGGTGGTCAGAGGTGTTGGAGTCAGAAAGGCAAGAGAGTTTATAAATGATAGGAAAGCTTGAAGCATGTGAAGGGACGAGTGAAATTGATGTTGCTCAAAGGGGTACGGAACCGACATGATGTGGCAGGGGTAAACTAGTATGCTGTTGAGCCCTGCTGCTGATATTGGGGGATGCATTCTATGCCTTGACCCAAGCATAGAATGGGGCTTGCCCTTTTGAGCTGGGAAATAAATGGAATGGCTGGTGTGTGTCTTGCTGTGGCTACCCCCTTCTAAAAAAAAAATGGGGAACAGGCCTGGGTTTATATGATTTCACCCCTCTCACCACACATTCTGCATCTGTCGGTCTCTATTGTGTAATTAATTCTACACTTCACATAGTTGGCCCTTAATGCTTGTTCTTGTGCCACACATATAAATGCTTGTCTCTATCTTCACATCACTCCTCTTCTGTCTCTCTCTTGGCATTCATACCTCTTGCAAACTCCTTGTACCTTTTTTTGTTGCTTTCCATGCTATTTCTTTTTTGTGTCCTTTTCCTCTTTAAATTTTTCTTTCTTTATACAATTATCACTTCTGAAGATGCCAGACTTCTTCACATGTCTTAAGCAATGGTTTTTTACAAAGCACCCTAAGTTGTTTTACTCTGCTTCAATACAATCCTAGCAACTGATCAAACCTCTCCCATCCTTTTTTTGGGACAAGTACAACCTATCAGTGTCACTCTTGGATAGAATGCTCAGAGCACTATCAATATTTTCTCTATCTTCCATGCTTATAGTTCTTTCTTTTGCCAGTCTGACACCAAAGAAAAGCTATCACCCATGTATTTACAGCTTGGATTTTTATTATTATTATTATTGTTGTTGTTGTTGTTGTTATTTGCTATTCAATAGCTTCAGGTAAATTTCTACTGTATCACCTGCCACACCCCTATGTTGCTGAGGTGTGTGTAGCATGTGTATTCTTTTTTCTTTTTCCCATTGTTGCAAGGAGTAACAAACTCTTCTTGGTATTATATTGCATCAGTTTGTTTTGTTAGGGGCTTTAGCTTGAGTCTTTTCTGGTATTAGTATGTGTATTGTGTGTTGTGTGTGTAATGCGAGTTGTGTTCTTCTGTTGGATATCTGACCTATACAGTACATGTTGTGGGGGTTGTTTTAATTTTATTGGATGTCTACTGGATAGAGTGTGTCTTGGGTTTGTGGATTGTTTTATTCGGGTTGAAATCCTTTCAGTTGGTGAGTTTAAATTTCCCCAAAACCAACTTTATCTTTCATTTTACAAGGGTTGTCATTAATGTAAAGGTTAAGTACCAGGCCAGATTAATTCACTACACCATTCTCCAAAATATGGCCTTGTACCAATGTTAGAAATCAATATATATTATCATCATAATCATTTAGTGTCTTTTGTCCATACTGGCATGGGTTGGATGGTTTGACCAGAGCAGCTAAGCTGAGGGGCTGCACCAGACTCCAATCTGATTTGGCATGATTTCTATGGTTGGATGCACTTCCTAATGCCAACCACTCTGAGAGTGTAATAAGTGCTTTTACATGCCACTGACAACAGCCACAACTATGATCTCACTTGGCTTGATGGCTCTTCTCAAGCACTGCATATCTCCAAAGGTCTTGGTTGCTTGTCATTGCCTCTGTGAGGACCAACATTCAATGGTCATGCTTCACCACTTCATCCCAGGTTTTCCTGGGTCTACCTCCTCCACTGTTAGGGGGAGACACTTCTTCACACAGCTGTACTCATCCATACATAACACATGACCATACTAGCACAGTTGTTTCTCTTGCACATTACATCTGATGTTTCTTATGTACCTGTGCACCTTCCACACACAAAAACTACTTTCACTATTAACCTTCTTCTGATATTGCTGCACCTTTTATGTGTCCATAGCTTACACAGGGTACATCTTATGGAATTTCTACCTATGCCTTTCCTCCAGATCAAGCAGGACCATCTATCTGAGGAGATTTGTGTTTGCTTTCCTGCTTACTGACACTTTGATTTTAGCTAGGTTAAATCTAACACCCTTCGATTCTAGGCCTTGCTCCCACACCTGAAACTTCTTCTGTAGTTCTGGTACTGATTCAACTAGAAGAACAAGGTCATCAGCATAGAGGAGCTCCCAGGGACAGCCTTGTCTTAAATTACTGATATTGCCTTGAGAACTATGCTGAACAAGAAGGAACTGAGGACTGAACCTTAGTGAACCCCTACCTCTACCCAGAATTCTTTGCCATACTCATTGTCAACCTTCGCCTTACTGACAGCATCTCCATACAAGGCTTGTACAGCTCTCACCAACCACTCATCTATCCCTAGTTTCTGCACTGACCACCAGATAATGGAGCAGGGACTCTGTCAAAGGCTTTCTCCATGTCAACAAAAGTCAAGTACAGAGGCTTATCTTTGGCTAGGTACTTCTGCAGCTGCCTTACCAGAAATATAGCATCAGTGGTGCTTCTCCCTGGCACAAACCCAAACTGCAATTCATCTAGACTGACTCTCTCCATAATTAGTTGGGCTATGACCATCTCCATGACTTTCATCACCTGATCCAACAATTTGATACCTCTGTAATTATTTCTATCTAAGACATTACCTTTGTAGCAGTTGATTATGGTGCTGCTACACCAGTCATTAGGTAAGACTCCTTTGTGTACCACCTGGTTAACTATACAGGTGACTAAACCAAAACCTACACTGCCAAATATTTTAAGATCCCAAATGTGATTCCTGATGGGCTGGGGGCTTTCCCTATCTTCATATTCCTAATTGCTTTATTTATTAAGCTGCTGTCAATTCGGATAGCTGGTCCCTCAGTTGGGTTAACGTTGGGCAGACTCTCTTCCCATTTATTCTCCTCATTTAGCAGCCTTTCATAATAGCATTTCCAAGCCTCTTTCTTTGCAGAATCATTAAATGCAAGTGACATCATCATCCATGCAGACATACTTCTCTCTCCTTTGACATGATTTTCTCTCACACATTGTCTTGCAATCCAAAACACTATAAGTGTCTGGTCATCGTGTCACAGAACACTGGCAAACTTCTTTTCTACTACTTCCCTGGTTAAATACACCTGCCCCCTAGCTTCCTTTCTGGCTATCTGACACAATTCCCTGCTATCCCCACACTTCCTGTCCTTCCAGACCTGTGTCTTTGCCCTAATGGCCTTGTCTACAGCATCATTCAACCACATCACCCTCAATCTTGATGGGACTTATAGATTATAGAAATCAATACGTAATCTCTTCCTTCAAATCTAATAGGGATTAATTCATAGTTACATTTGATCTAAATCTTTATAACCAATGGCTTCATCATTATCTAAAGATACATAATGACAGACTAATTATTCCTCATAATATTTTAATTTCACTCTTTAATTCGCTTTTTTCACATCTAATTTGCTGAAGTAGAACAAGATGTCTCTTGATAGAGTCAAATTAATAATGGAAAGCAATTTCCTCTGAGGGCTATTTTATCACAATAAAACAATACTCGCATCCAGTTACTATATTATTGTGTAAAAAACCTAGTGCTGACAGCATGACTACATGTTCATATATTGAAACTTCAGATACTGAAGTGCATGGGTCTGTTCCTATTTCTCACTTGTCTAGCAACATTACCCCCAGTCAACTATAAATCCAATTGCTTCAAATGCGGTAAAAAAAATTACTTGTTATCATCATCGTTTAACGTTTGTTTTCCATTCTGGCATGGGTTGGACGGTTCAACCAGGGTCTGGGAAGCCAGGAGGCTGCACCAGGCTCCAGTCAGATCTGGCAGTGTTTCTACAGCTGGATGCCCTTCCTAATGCCAACCACTCCGTGAGTGTAGTGGGTGCATTTTACATGCCACCGGCACAGGTGCCATGGCACGCTGGCAACGGCCACGATCGGTTGGTACTTTTTATGTGCCACCAGCACGGAAGCCAGTCAAGGCAGCACTGGCATCAACCACGTACGGATGGTGCTTTTTAGGTGCCACCAGCGCAGGTGCCAGGATAGGCTGGCAACGACCACAATTGGTTGCTGAATATTTATAGGAACAAAACCTTAAAAGTGATAAAAATGAAAACAACATAAAGAATGTAAACTAATAACATTAATAGCACCAATACTGTTGGTCATACTACTATTAGTGACAATAGCAAGCATAATAGTAATAATAGCAATTGTACACATCCAACAGTATATCATTAATGGCAATAATAATAATAATAATAATGTAGGTATCCATAATAATAATAATTATTATTATTATTATAAGACCAGTCCATAAAAGAGAATAGATAGGTCCGGAAAGAATGGAGAGGGGGGGTTAGCAAAGAATCATATCCAAACGCTAAAAGAGAAGCTAGACATCAGGTTTATCTAGCTAGGATAGAAGCAGAAAAGAAGAGGTTTGCCAAAGTCCTACAGTGTGTCAGTGAGAATTGAGATATTGTGGGAGAGAGAAGTGTGTGCGGATGGATAATGGTATGTTTGCACTTAGGGATGTGGACAAGAAAGAGGCATGGAAATGTTACTATGCAAGACTGTTGATTGTAGAGAATCATCATCATCATCATCATCGTTTAACGTCCGCTTTCCATGCTAGCATGGGTTGGACGGTTCAACTGGGGTCTGGCAAGCCCGAAGGCTGCACCAGGCCAGTCAGATCTGGCAGTGTTTCTACAGCTGGATGCCCTTCCTAACGCCAACCACTCCGAGAGTGTAGTGGGTGATTTTATCTGCCACCAACACAGGTGCCAGACGAGGCTGGCAGACGGCCACGCTCGGATGGTGTTTTTTATGTGCCACCGACACATGAATGGGATAAAAGGAAGTCTCCCACATGTGAACCCAACAGAGGGACCAGCTATCCTAGTGGACAGCAGTATGGTAGATAAGGCAATTTAAAGACATGAAAACCAAGAAAGCCCCTGGTCCACCCGGAATCACAGCTGAGATGCTCAAAATATCCAGTAAGGTAGGATACAGGCTAGTCACCTGCATAATTAATTAGGTTATTGAGGCAGGCATACCCCCCCCCCCCCCAGTGACTTGCATAGCAGCATTATTGTTAGCTGCTACAAGGGTAAGGGTGATGCTTTAGGTAGAAGCAATTATAGAGACATCAAACTCAGGTGATGAAAATTACAGAGACAATTATAGCCCAATTAATTAGGAGCCGAATTAGGCAAGACAAAATGCAGTTTGGCTTCGTCCAGGGAAGAAGCATGACTGACGCTATTTCATAGTCTGGCAACTGCAAGAGATGTACTCAGCTAGTTGATCTCCTCTTCATCATTGTCCTCCAGATAATAGCAGAGGAACTGAAGACTGGCAGCCCGTGGGAACTACTGTATGGTGACCATCTCCCCATCATTGCAGTTTCCATATCAAGAGTTAGAAGAAAAATTCCAGGTGTGGAAGCTAAACCTAGAATCAAAGGGCTTAAGGTTAATTTAGTAAAGACCAAGGTCTTAGAAAGCAAGAAAACAGGCAGGACCCTACCCCTTCAGGTAGGTAGCCTTGTTCAATTTGTAGGAAAGGTGTAGGCAGGAACTCCAGGTGGTGTACACATTAATGTTTGCATGTGGAAGATGCACAGGATCCATAAAAACTCTAGAGACTCAGGAAATTCATCATCATCATCATCATCACTTAACGTCCGCTTTTTATGCCAGTATGGGTTAGACACTTGGACTGGAACTGGTAAGCTGAAGAGCTGCAACAGGTTCCAGTTTGATTTGGCATGATTTCTACGGCTGGATGCCCTTTCTAACAGTAACCACTCTGAGAGTGTAATGGGTGCTTTTTATGTCCCACTGGTAATGGCCATGACTCACTTGACTTCATGAGTCATATTGCTAAGGTCTCAGTCACTTGTCACTGCCTCCATGAGGCCCAGTATTTGAAGATCATATTTCACCACTTTGTCCTTCACCTCCATGAGGTCCAACATTTGAAGATCATGCGGCCGGCAATGGCCACGATTACAATTTCATGGATGCCGTTTACATGACACCAGCAATGGCCATCACTACGACTTCACTCTGCTTGAGGACTCTTCTCAAGTATGGCATCTCACTAAAGGTCTCAGTCACTAGTCATCACCTCTGTGAGGCCCAACATTCAAAGATCATCCTTCACCGCCTCATCTCATGTTTTCCTGGGTCTACCTCTTCGACAGGTTCCATCCACAGTTACAGATCGGCACTTCTTTACACAGCTGTCCTCATCCGTACGCATTACATGACCATACCAGCACATTCATCTTTCTTGCACACCACATCTGATGCCTCTTATGCCCTGTTTTTCTCTCAAGACATGCTCTGTCGCTCATGATTCCTCAAATGCCCTGGTGGCTCATTAGAGGTTGTAGATAATTTCTGTGATCCAGGGGACCAAATTAGTAGTTGGGGGAGGATGCATGGAGAGTGTGATAGTTAAAATAAGAATAGGATGGAGGAAATTCAGAGAGCTGTTACCTTTAGTGGTTTCTCTCTCCAATGAAAGGAAGATTATATGATGCATATACACAGACAACAATTCTACATGGTAATGGGACACGGGCCCTGAATGCAGTGGACATGCAAAGGTAGGAGTGGAATGTAGTTAGCATGTTCAGCTGAATGAGTAATGTAAGTGTACATGGTCAACAGAGTGAAAGTGTATTGAGAGAGAAGTTAGGCATAAGAGGAATTAGATGCAATGTGCAAGAGAGATGATGGCACCGGCTTGGTCATGTGATGCAGATGGATGCCAACAGCTCCATACAGAAGTGCTGATCTCTGAAATTAGATGGAACACGTGAAAGTGGGAGACTCAGGAAGACATGGGACAAAGTATTGAAAGATGACCTCAGATGCTGAACCTTAAGGAGCAAGATGCTTGGCACCTGACTGTACTTAAGAAGATTCATACAACACAGGAGAAATGTTGAGGCTGCCCCTGCCCCACCTGGTGCCCAGTGAAGAGGATTGGCCTGCAAGAGTCCTATGTGCCAGTGCCACATAAAAGCATCCAGCGCACTTTGTAAAGTGGTTGGCATTAGGAAGGGCATCCAGCTGTAAAATCCATGCCAGATCAGACTGGAACCTGGTGCAGCTTTCCAGCTCTGGTCAAAGCATCCAAGCCATGCCATACCAGCATGGACAACAGATGATGATAGTCTGAAGTAACTGTCAGCTACCACAGTAATGTTATTTATTGGGGCTACAATAGCAAACATGGTCAACTGACCCCTACTGATATTGCTACACTCACCCTGAATAATATGGATAATATAGCAAGCAACAATCATCACTATCACAACTATAATACTGACAGCTTCTACAGCAGCTTTAATAACAACAATATTAATAATGATGGTGGTGGTGGTATTGATAGCATTAATGATAGGACTAATAATATGCAGAAGCAACAAATAGTGCAACGGCACATAACTTGAGATAAGAAGACATACAACTTCAAAAAATAATCAATAGTCCCTTGAGGAACTATTGTCTACATTCTAATATTGTGTATAAAAGTATATAGTTGCCACAACACATCTCCACTACACCAAACAGATCAACAACCAACTTTAAGTGCCAAATCCTACCAGAAATAAACTCCGATGTATTTACAGAGTAACGGTGTTACAACTTGTATAAGTCATTACATTATTCACATCGGACGGATATGAGTCCTCATCTTGTTTGTTATTACCACAACATTTTGGCTGATTTACTCTCCAGCCTTCATCAGGCGTCCTGCTAGGATTTTGAACCCAACCCTGGGTATTTTTTTGATGATGTTATTATTACTTATTCAAGGCACTGCCTGGAATTGAACACACAATCTTGTGGTTAGTAGCCCATGCTCTTAACCATAACACTAAATGAATTTCAGGGCTTATAAACCTAATATTTTTGTATCTTTCCTTAATACCATTTGCCATATTCTACCACCTGATGAAGGCTGGAGAGTAAATCAGCCAAAACGTTGTGGTAAAACAAAGATAGGGACACTTATCTGTCCAATGTAAATAATGTACAGAATTCCTAATCTCAAAAATATAGAACAGCATTGTATAAGTCATAGTACCCCTTAACCAGTGGCAGTTAAAGAGATATATTGTATGCCTTCAATTACATAAAATTATTCAATATATATTTTGTTTTGATTATTAATTATCTAATTAGAATATAACATTATTCCTTTTTTTCAGAGTATGAAAGCTGTTTATTGCAATTGGTAAAATTTTATTACATAGTATATGATACAGCATCATCATCACTATCTTTATCATGTAACATCTGCTTTTCATGCTGGCATGGGTTGGATGGTTTGACTGAGGACTGACAAGCCTACACATGTCCTCAGCAACCACAGCCCATGTTTCACTGCCGTGTAGCATGGTTGTTCGCACACATGTATCATACAGTCTACCATTCACTCTGAACAAGAGGCCCTTTGTTACCAGCAGAGGTAGGAGCTCCCTGAACTTTGTCCAGGATATTTTGATTCTAGCAGCTATGCTCTCAGAGCATTCTCCCCTGCTACTGACTTGGTCACCTAGGTAACAGAAGCTATCAACTATAAAATACAAAAAGAAAGATAAAGAAAAAACAAAGCAAGAGAATGAGAAAAAAGAGAAAAGAAAGAAAAAACATCAAAGCAGCACGAAGTGCTTCAATCAGTCACACACCACAAGATTCAATGGAACCTACCGAAGCAAGCGAGCATGCACGTGGCATTACCATGAGCAATGGCGAGGCTAAGACGGAAAAGCCAAGCACCCTTGCAGACATCACCTGAGACCTCAGTAAGGCAAGCTGCTGGTGATGACAAGAACTTCACTGTTAGTGACCCAATCCCTCCAAACATCTTAAAACTCCACAAGTTGGAAGGGATAGTTCACTGCCAGGTCCCAATACTTCAGGGTTTTGTTCCATTCAGCTATGGAAGCAGTGACTCTCTCACTTCTTGCAGTATCCAGGAAGTGGGAGGGAGCAAGAGTCACAGACCATGGCATCTCAGATGAGATACCTACCTTTTACCCAGAGATGATAAGACCATCTGGTCTCTTTCCATCACTTCTGGATAATCCTGCCAGATCCAGAACTGAGATAATATTAATCTGAGCCAGGGACCACTTAATGATAAAGTTTAGCAACCAGCATTTAGGCAGCAAGATAGACTGTGAAAACCTGTGGGATTAAGGGACCTACCACAGTGACATCTCCGTTCCCTACAGACATCAGCTCCCACTCTGAGTGTGATAGAGATACAGAGCTCATCAAGACTGAGTAGAGCTCCAAAGTTGGCCACAAGCAGGGCATCAATCCAGACCCCAAGAATTTTGCACTAGAAGAAAGTAGGCAACATCTTGAAAATCTATCAGACAGATCGAGGAGTTCAAAGTAGCACCTGAACGCAGATTGTCCCATCAATCCTCAACTGTAGCAGGAACTGACAAACCCAGCTCTCTCCACTGTAGCTGAGCTTCATCCCTCTCCTTGTTGGAGAGGAGAAAATGTTGTCTATTAAAAGGGAGCAAGTATGGATGAAGGAAAGAAAACAGGGAAGAGACAGAGGAGCAGTTGCACAGACCTAGACTTCCAAACCATTTGGGCAAAGCACCTTGGTCGTGGGACTCTGGGGAGAGTCTGATGGTGACCAAGCATTCAAGTTTCCTGAAGATTAGGTCATGAAAGCATTGGAGAGATGACAAGAATCAATAAGAGGGACTAACTCTGAGAAAATACAATAACTTATGGATCAACAAGTAATTCTTAAGTATAAAAAAAAACTTGGTGGGTCTTGATTACCTCAAGATTTTTTAAAAGTTGTTCAAGGTTAGCCATTTTGGATCAGTTGGCAACTGGGGCTTCAACGGCAATAGAGAGGAAGGAATCTGTAAACAGATTTACAGTCTGCTCTTGTGAAGCTGGATGATTGAGGAGCTAGAGCTCACATTTGGAACTCTTGATGCTAAGGTCCCTACAATCTAGTTCCTTGATCATTGTCCTGACAGTTGTGAGGGCCTGCTCAGGACCCCCCCACCACCACCACCACCAACAAGCATCATCAAGATACCAGACATTTAAGTCTAGGTTAGCTCCCATCTTGGTAACATCATCAATACCCAGTGCAAATAGGGCAGGTTCAAGTGAGTCACCCAGTTGGACCCCAGAGGCAGATGCGATGAGGTGATCACTTAAGGAGAGGTAGGAGGGTCAAGTGATAAAACTGTAGGGCGTTCTCCCTTACTGCACTCTAGGGTGACGTCCCGACTGATGGAATTGAAGGTATTCCTAAGGTCTAGTTTGAGAATGACCTTTGGGGACTCAAAGGGTAAGTTGGTGAAGGCCCTAGTATCATGAGCAGCAGCCTCACAACCTAGCTTAGTTGAATAGGGGAAAATTCAGCGGACAGGCAGTTAGAAACTGAGGACAGACACACTTTTGCTGTGGGCCGTCGCAGAGTACAACCAACTGCTATGAGGCGGAGGTCATGATTGGGCTTAGTGAGGCCAAACAGTTCAGCTCCAAAGAACAGGGGACAAATGTAGGGTGAAGGGTACTCTAAGACGAGAACAAGTTTATGAACTGCATTAGGTTCAATATATTAGTTATAACTATTTATTATTCTTTTATTTGTTTCAGTCATTTGACTGCAGCCATGCTGGAGTACCGCCTTTAGTCAAACACGTCAACCCCAGAACTTATTTGTAAGCCTAGTAACTTATTCTATTGGTCTATTTTGCCGAACCGCTAAGTCATGGGAATGTAAATACACAAACATCGGTTGTCAAGCGATGATGGGGGGGGGACAAACAGACAGACACACACACATATATATATAGGGCTAAAGCTCATCGTGTGTGTATATATATATATATATATATATATATATATATATATATATATATAAGACTAAAGGGCTAATGCAGTTACGCACCTCTCCTTGAAAAATACATCTGTAAAAATTTTTTTCGGATTCCTACGTTATAGATAGATGTCTGAGATTACAAATATGCAAAAAAAAAAAATTATATATACAACGGGCTTCTTTCAGTTTCCGTCTACCAAATCCATTCACAAGGCTTTGGTCGGCTCGAGTTTATAGTAGAAGAAACTTGCCCAAGGTGTCACACAGTGGGACTGAACCTGGAACCATGGGGTTGATGAGCAAGCTACTTACCACACAGCTACTCCTGAGCGTAATACTTCGTAAATTATTTATCTCATGACAATAATTTTATCAACATCTCTCAGCAAATTTTTCATAAAGAAAGTGTAAAATTTTTAGAAAGTTATGCGGAAACAAAGTAAGGTGGGACACCAAATTGCAGTCATCCTCTGATGTATCACTGCTTTTAAGCCGGCTGAATGTCGTCGCAGGATATTTTTATAAATTCTGTTTAACATTTTAAGTTCAATAAACGGGATTCAAGACAAAATGAACGTTTTCTTGGTTATTTCATTTGTTGTCATTTAATGTTTACAGGAACCAACAGCCTGAATTCTTTCGGGAATGCCTTAACACATAAGGCGCGACAGGCCACGACCGTGGCCGTCAGGCACAGATGGATGTATTTAATTTAAGGGCGTATGTTGAGGGGGAGGTCTAATGTCACTGAAAAGCTCCGATACAACCAGGAATACAAGAGGACAAATAGTTCAACTAATGACATTTCAGATTATGTAAAACTTTCTGTTATCTTCAGAAATGTAAACAAAGTCACGTGTGTACATATACCGAAGCATCGCCAAAAATTTATTTACTTAGTTTAAAAATTATTTAGTTTGCGTTTTATTTACTTTGTTCGAAAAATATTATTTAATTTTCTTTAATATGTATTCAGCCTAGAAATACAAACATGCGCGCACCGGGACCACTCTTGTTAAGTAGTAGCCACATGTATAAACAGTCAACGGCTTTCATTGAATGTTTAACATTTATTATCGTCATTTTTGGTTAAGCTAAAAATAAAAGGATGAGATTGTAATCAGATTCATTAACACACAAGGAGAACATTACATTAAATAAATATAAACAAAATATATATTTTATAACAGTCTTTTGTGTCTGTTCATTTTTTTTACATAAAATTATCTGAGGTAAATAAACTTACAAGACATGTAAAACAATGGAATCCGATGTGATTAGTGACGTTCTGCGATGACAGAGAATAACACAGATTGTTTAGAGTGGAATGTGTTTTGCTGCACTCATTTAAATACTTCCTTTTCGGTGAGAAACTTAACGAAGATAATAAAAGCCAAGACAGAAATAAATAAACCCCAAACTTCCAAATAAACAAAGGGACAAACACCACGTGGCTTTTATAACACTTCCTTCAGTTCCGCTTCCGGTTGCGGCTCTGCAGTTAATTACCTCTAAAATGACTAATTATAGGTGGCGAGCTGGCAGAAACGTTAGCGCACGGGGCGAAAGGCGTAGCTGTATTTCGTCTGCCGTTACGTTCTGAGTTCAAATTCCGCCGAGGTCGACTTTACCTTTCATCCTTTCGGGGTCGATAAATTAAGTACTAGTTACTCCCCTTTCACGTGCGCGCATTTTTTTTCATATTCGTTTAGAGGAAGTTGTTATACGCCTATTACACAATTTTTTTTTTGTTTTCTTTTTACTGGGTTTAACGCTTTAGTTTAACCGATGTACTTGACTTAATCCCTTTGTCTGACCTTGTTTGGGCGATCTTTCGTTTGTAGTAGCACGTTTCCGTCGATTTCCGTAAAAAACTTTTATTTTTTTACATATGGCCTTGCGGGAACATTTGAAGTAATGAGAGCGAAAGAGACTAAGAGGAAGCGATTTTATGACGAGGGAATTTCTTTTGAAGTTATCAAAGCATTGATGTACATGTGTGTGTGTTTGATGGGGTGTGGGAGACAGACAGTATGTTGTGTAAGTGAAGTGCTTCTGTTAGTGTGTGTGAAGAGACAGAGAGAGTAATGTGTGAAAGAGAGAGATAACTGAAATTTTTTACTCGGTGTATGTGTATATGTATGTATGCATGTATGTGTGTGTGTGTATGTATCTATGTATGTGTGTGTGTATGTATCTATGTATGTGTGTGTGTGTGTATGTATGGCTGATTCAGTGTAATTTTTTACTCGGTGTATGTGTGGTCGATTCAGTGTACACTGAATCGGCCATACATACATACATACACACACACATACATTCAGACATACATATACACATACACCGAGTAAAAACTTACACTGAATCGGCCATACATACATACACACATACACATACATGCATACATACATATACACATACACCGAGTAAAAAATTTCAGTTATCTCTCTCTTTCACGCATTACTCTCTCTGTCTCTTCACACACACTAACAGAAGCACTTCACTTACACAACATACTGTCTGTCTCCCACACCCCATCAAACACACACACACACATGTACATCAATGCTTTGATAACTTCAAAAGAAATTCCCTCGTCATAAAATCGCTTCCTCTTAGTCTCTTTCGCTCTCATTACTTCAAATGTTCCCGCAAGGCCATATGTAAAAATTAAAGTTTTTTACGGAAATCATCGACGGAAACGTGCTACTACAAACGAAAGATCACCCTTGTTTGTTCCCTTGTGGGTAGTAAAAAAAAAATGACTAATTATGATGATGATAATAATAATAATGATTGTATACAGTGCTCGGGTGCACCACATGTAAACGTTTATCTTTCCATAGTCCTCGATGGATAAGTTTTAATATTTACATTTGAATATACAACAAAATATCTTTAGGCTAAAAATAATAAGTTATAAAGTCAATATTTTAGCCCAAAGATGAATTTGCTGAGAACATTTTTATGATATAAACTAATATTTTATATTGAAAAATATTTTGTGTTGCCAAGAATTTTATGGCTATCTTTCAGTATTAGTAGATAACGTTATTCACCCATTTTTTCAACCTGGCCTCTTTATGTGATGAGGGGAACTACGTAAAACTGATTTCTTATAATTTGACAATGATGGTTCAAAAAAATTAACAAAAGCGCTCCTGCCGTACCAGCACAATGTAAAAAGCAATCGTACCCATGTCACGTAAAAGCACCCAACACATTTGGTGTTAGGAAGAGCATCCAGCCGTAGAAACTATGCCAAAACAGACAATTGGAGCTTAAGCTCCTGTCAATCCGTTCTACCCATGCCAGCATGGAAAACAGACATCAAATGACGATGATGTACAGAGAGAGGCCTAACAATAAATGTAGTCAAGAGAGACAACTCTTGAATGCAGATTACAGGTTCAATCTTTGAATACAGCATACCGCCTCTAAGGGTTTTTTAAACCGCTTTAATTTCGTGATATACACTGTTCAAATAACAAATTACCAGAGTAATCCTCAAGAAGTGTCTAATAAACTTTAACTTCAAAGTTAAATGTTTACAAAACAAAAAATAGAAAAATATGGTTTTCCTTGTTGAATTAACCATATTTGAATATAAGAGAATTGTGAATTACACGTTTTTAAGTTGCTCAAGCGTTAGAACATGGATTTTCTAAGGCCTTAAACCACAGAAGGTTACACTATAAACAACGCCAGGCCTTATTATACCATACCACACTACATCATACCACAACAGACCATACTATACTCTGCATTCAACCACACAAGACTAGACTATACCACACCAGCACATCGTATTAGGCTAACGAGGGTTGGCCTCATTCAGTTGACTACTAGAAATAGGTGCCAAATGTCTTTCATATCATACTACCATTCTACAAAAAGAGAGAACCTGTTAGATATTGCAGTTTTAGATATACTGTACTGAAAAAGCAGACAGTGAGGTCATACCTGGAACACCTTTGATCATTACCCTATAATATAGGACCTATATATCAAAGTGGATTTTTCATGTAAAGAGTTTTAGGCTAAAGTTCAAAGGTTCATTTTAACAGCAGGGCTACTTTTGAGGAGCTGTAGGTCAAGGTGTAATTTTTATCAGTAGCTAAATGATCTCATAAATAAATAAGAGAAAATTAATATCAGTAACTAGCAGCATAGCCCGGCGTTGCCCGGGTATGTAAGAAACTTTGTCGATAAGCAATGCCCTTTACCTTTTTACCCTTTTTTGTACTCATTGAATTGTTATTTTGTAAAATGAAGCCTAAAAGGCATTAAGGCATTCAAGGCACCGTTCCCTTGCATGCATGAAGAAGTAGGGAACATCTATGTGAACTTTCAAAAAATATCGCAGAAAAATCGGTTTGCTATGTGTGCCACATATGATGTAATTAACCGATTTTTTCCAGTAATAACGTATCCTATTGGAATCAAAAGGGCCATATAGCTCCTTGGAGCAGACATGATGCTCGCTGTGAATTTCAAAAAAAATTCCTGCCAATTTGTTAAAGATATTGTCGAAAATATGTCATCTTGAATTTGAATGCGATTTCCCAAAATGGACTGATTTTATCGATTTTTTCTGATGGTAAGGTATTGCATGGAAAACTAACGTCAGAATTAAGTTCCTTAGGGTAACATTAAGCTTCACCATGAGTTTGGTGAAAATCGATTACAAGTTGCGAAAACTACAACGGAAAATGTGTTGCATATGATAAGCTTAGATTCTCGACCCCATGTCGAATTTATCTATTTTTTTCAGAACTGGAGGAACTTTTCAAAATTTTCTCTGCGTTAGTTTTGAATTATGACATTGGGCTATGTGTGTGTCAAGTTTCATCAGAATCGGTTGAAAGCCGTGGTCAGGGTAAGGGTACAACCTGACAGACACACAGACAGACAAACTGCCTTTTATATATAGAGAAGAAGATTATAATTTCAGTGGGTGTGTCACAGTTGCATCACACAAGATTTTTTTTTTTTTCAAAAACATTTTCGGGGATTCCTTTCAACAACAGACATTACGATTTTGTCAATAGATAAATAAATTCCGTGTTTAAAAATATGGAGGTTAAATTTTTTAATTTCAAATTTATTTAATATTCCACCTTTCCCTCCTGGTTTTGTACTACCCACACCTGCTCAACACAAACCTTCCAGAGGATTTTATATTCCACTGTTCATTTTGTACGTGCATGGATTTATGCTAACCAGCAATCAGCAGATGAGATGAAGGAGGCCTCAGTGTGGTTGCTTAACATGTTAGAACAACAGCTAAATTTCTCTCAGACCATCCACCTCTATTGTTATATAAAATTAAGGACAATATAGTCCAACATATAGAAAAATGTAGATACAATCATAAGAAATATGATTTTCCAACATTTTATTCTTTTTTAAAATCCCCACTCCTTACCTTCTGAGATAGCAATGCTCCTAAAATATCTAATTTAAGTAGGGAAGCCAAGTATTGGGTCATCCCATAAATATTGCGGTTTTTTCATTTACATGAACTAAAAGTTGGCGGGGATGGAATAAACTACCTGCATCAATTTGCTTTAAAAGCAGGTAGTAATTTTACCTTGCCCTTATTCTTAGTGCAAGTTTTAAAGAGTCCAGTTCGATTTTTAACAGTTTTTTTTTTTTTTCAAAGCTATAATGGAAGTGACAAAGGAGCATATTTTGCCAGAAAATACAAGGAATATTGGACAATAAGCATAAGCCAATGTCAATGGTGGTTCCAGAAATTCTGAGCTGAAAACTAAAGCCTAGAAGATGAGCCTTGTCCTGAAAGGACATCCTGCAAACCCTGGTGGAACAAAATCCCATTTTAATTGTTGAGGAACTCGCAGAGAAGCTTGGATTTGGTCAGTCAACGATTCATTGATATCTGAGTGCCATTGGAAAAGTCAACAAATTGGATCAATGGTTTCCTCACAAACTTTCCAAGTCTAATCGTGTGCAGAGACTGAATGTGAGCTCTTCTTTGCTGTCACATCTCACAAATGAACCTTTTTCAGGTCGAATAGAGACTAGTGATGAGAAATGAGTTCTATAGGAAAATGTCAAGTGCAAAAGACAGTGGGTAGGAAAAGGAGAAACACTGGCACCCCAGGCTAAAGAAGGTCTTCACTCATGTAGGGTGTTGTTATCTGTTTGGTAGCATATGAAAAGTTTAGTCTACTTTGAAACAGTTTTCTGAGCATCTGCGGTATTTATTGCCCCCTGTGCATCTGTTGCACACAAAAGCTATCTTCCCAGTTAACCTTCCTTTGATGTTGCAGCACCTCTTATGCATCCATAGCTTATAATGGGTACATCTTATGGAGTTTCTACCAACACCTTTTCTTCAGATCAAGCAAGGCCATCTACCTGAAGGGGTTTGTGATGTGTTTGCCTTACTACTTACTAAGTGTATACAAATCTTGTATTTTGAGCACACATTTGAATGGGGCAGAAACATGGACTTCCTACTACAGACACATAAAGAAACTTGAAACTTTCCCCATGTGCTGTTCGCACAACATATGCACCATAAAATGGCAAGATAAAATATCCAACGCCAAAATCTTAGAAAAATGTGATATCTCCAGTATCCAAAGCATGCTGATGAGAATTCAGTGTAGATGGGGGGTAGGGCATATTGTTTGAATGAAAAATGACTATACTATCCAAAATGTATGGAAGCAAATTAAAGAATGTATAATTCTCCATTCTTTCTGTTTTCCTTTTCCAATCTTTGGCCTTATATGAAATTTATTTAGTGTTTGAACTTTGGCTTTACAAATTGGACAGACAATTGTATATTTTTGCAACTGACAGGGATTACAATGACATTCACTGGACAACTTATCTAGTTAGCCAAGGTTGGCCCTATGGAATGCTTAAAAAGTATGCACCCGGATTTTAATCCTTTTTTCCTTTATTACATTGATACACATACATACATATATATGTATGTGTATGCATATATGTGTGTGCCTGTATATATGTATGCTTCATCCAGGTTCCTCCTAGGCAAAAAGCATAGGTGTAAATTTTTCTGGGAGGGCAATAACGATGGGGTAGGAGTTGTGGGTATACTTCTAGCAGAGAAATGGGTCAGTAAGGTGACTGAAGTAGGCAGTGTATCTGATAGGGTACTTAAGCTTAGACTAGTTTTGCAGAGTGGAACAACAACAATCATCTCTGCCTATGTGCCAGCAACCAGGCCTGCCAAATGGAAAAACAAGATTTACAACAAGTGACAAAAAGACCCTCATTGTGGAACATGCGAAAAAGAAAAACATTTTAAAAACCAATGCAAATATGAATTGCAAATCCGGAATCTTGATTTACTGTGCCTCATGGCCCAAATGCAAAGAATACTACATTGGGGAAACAAGTATTGGATTATATGAAAGAATAAGGGTGCATAAATAACAAATCCATGATCCCTGTGTTAGAGACACAACTTGTGAACATTTTGAAAAATGAGGCAAAAAAAAATTTTTAATATTCCCTTTCTTTTATAATATGAACAGAAAGCAAACATTTTCACAAAGCCAAAGAAGAATATTTTATCCATAAATACACACCAAAAATAATATTAAAGCTGATAGAATTACTATCCCAACAATGCACATGGAAACACCAACTAAACAGGGTAATCAAAGCTACATATGATCATGTACTCTTTTATACCCATATTTTTATATATTCACACAGTTATATGCAGATGTCTCTCTATATACATAAAAAATATATGTAGGGATATGTATGGATGTACATATATATATATATATATATATATATATATATATATATATATATATATATATATATACACATATCATCATCATCGTTTAACGTCCGCTTTCCATGCTAGCATGGGTTGGACGATTTTGACTGAGGGTTGGCGAACCAGATGGCTCCACCAGGCTCCAATCTTGATCTGGCAGAGTTTCTACAGCTGGATTCCCTTCCTAAAGCCAACCACTCCAAGAGTGTAGTGGGTGCTTTTTACGTACCACCAGCACGGGGGCCAGTCAGGCGGTACTGGCAGCGACCTTGCTTGAATCTTTTTACATATGCCACCAGCACAGGTGCCAGTAAGGCGATGCTGGTAACGATCATGCTCGAATGGTACCCATATGTGCCACTGACACGGAAGCTGGTTAGCCGCTCTGTCAACGATCACACTTGTATGGTGCTCTTTGCACCTCGCTAGCACGGATGCCAGTCATTCAGTTTGATTTTGATTTCACTTGCCTCAATAGGTCTTCGCAAGCAGAGTTTAGTGTCCAAAGAAGGAAAAGGTACGCATAAGTGGGCTGGTTACGCTTCTGGCATAGGCCACGAGGTTATGGTCTCATTTGGCTTGCCGGGTCTTCTCAAGCACAGCATATTTCCAAAAGTCTCGGTCACTAGTCATTTCCTTGGTGAGGCCTAAAGTTCGAAGGTCGTACTTCACCACTTCATCCCAGGTCTTCCTGGGTCTACCTCTTCCACAGGTTCCCTCAATCGCTAGGGTGTGGTACTTTTTCACACAGCTATCCTCATCCATTCTTGCCACACGACCATACCAGCGCAGTCATCTCTCTTGCTCACCACATTTGATGCTTCTTAGGCCCAACTTTTCTCTCAAGGTACTTCCACTCTGTCGAGTATGCACACTGGCATTACACATCCACTGAATCATGCTGGCTTCATTCCCTGGAATGTGGCGGAAGTTGTTCTCTGCACAGTTTCAGTGTTTATTGCTCTTGAGCATCTGCTACTTACAAAAACTATCTTCCTAGTTAGCCTTCCTTTGATATTGCTGCACCTCTTATGTGTCCATAGCTTACACTGGGTACATCTTATAGAGTTTCTACCTACGCCCTTTCTACAGATCGAGCAGGGCCATTTACCTGAAGGGATTTGTGGTTTGCCTGCCCTCCTACTTATTAGGACTTCTATTTCGGGACGGTCATTTTCTTTTTCCGCCAAATACACACATGCACTATATATTCGTTCTTCACTCGTTAATTACTGTTCCTATATTAACTCATGTCCCGTGTCCGGAAATCTTTCGTCACACACCTGTAACACCCTCAGCGACACTTTCCGTCTACTTATTCCATTCTGTTCTTCGTACGAAGAGCACATACGAAAACAGAAAATGTCGCTGAGGAGGTCACAGATGTGTGACGAAAGATTTCCGGACAAGGGACACGAATTAGAATAAGAACAGTAATAAAAGTGAAGAACGAATATATAGTTTTTATTTGGCAGTGGAGGCACATGGCTTAGTGGTTAGAGCAGCGGACTCGCGGTCGAGGGATCGCGGGTTCGAATCTCAGACCGGGCGATGTGCGTGCTTATGAGCAAGATGGCAGCATGATCGGGAGGAAATGGCGAATTTCTGCTGACTCTTTCGCTACAACTTTCTCTCGCTCTTTCCTCCTGCATCTTGCAGCTCACCTGCGACGGACCGGCGTCCCGTCCAGGTGAGGAACCTATACACCAAGGAAACCGGCCCTATGAGCCAGGCGTGGCTCGAGAAGGAACAAACATGTTTATTTGGCAAAATAAATAAAAAATGACCGTCCCGAAATCTATCTATCCACTCAGTCGAAGTTGACTCTCGGTTACTCGTTGGATCAGTGTCCTCCAGTCAGTTCTATCCTGGGCCACTTCTTTCAGATTGGCCATGTCCTTTCCGGTATCCCTCTTGATGGTGTCAAGCCAGCGGGTTCTTGGTCAGCCTCTTCCTCCCTTGCCACTGACCATTCCGAGCATGATGTCCTTCTCCAGGGATTTTCTCCGCATAACATGACCGAAATATGCCAATCTATGCTTGGTGATCCTAGCTTCTGGCGACATTTTCGGCCTGATCTGCTTAAGAACTTCTCCATCGGTGAGCCTCGCTGTCTATGGAGTCCGTAAAAGTCTTCTCCAACACCAAAGCTCGAATACAAATATATATATATATTACACACACACACAGAGGCTCAGTATTAACTTTTGAAACCTTTAATATCCTTGGAAGTATACTATGGTAGTGTAGTGATGCTACAGTGTAGGGTTCGGCGCGCATGCGCAGAATGGGACTACTTCCGGGTGGCCACCGGAAGTCTTCCCCATGCGCATGTGCGGGAAAACATCTCTCGAGCCCGCGAACCTCAAATCTCTCTCTTCGGCTCAAGACAGCACTGCGATCGGTCACGGTTTTCCTGGCTCTGACAGCCACACACCAACTTCAACCAACTTCAACCAACCTCAACGACCAACACCAGCAGTATCTCAGAGGCTGTCTATTCCCCCATCAGACAACGTACAACCATGAATCAATAAACCAAGTTGTCTGTTCACCTTTAACCTGAGTTTCGTCTGTTTGTTTTCTACAAGAATTATTGTATGTGACTAGAAGGATCTCGACACCCTGCCAGTGCTTCGATGATAGATCCTTCACGTTACAATTGGTGACCCCTAGTTGAGAAAAAGAACAGGATAGAAAAAGACACAGCGAACAGGTTTTTTTTGGGGCCGAAGAGCGCGGAAATTCACATTTATTTCCTATTTTCTCCTTTTCAGCACGGCGAGGTGGGTAAAATAGCCTTATTCATCGCACACAGTACAAAAAAAAAAAAAAAAAAACAAAGAAAAAGAAAACACACACACTTCATTTTTTTTTCCTTTTCTGTATTTTGTTTTCCTTGTACACACCTATTCCTTTTTTTGCTACCCACGAGGTGCACACACAAACACAATTTTGAATTGCCTTCTCGGTTCCACGTGTTCTCTCTCCACTTCTAGACCATACTTCTGCCCCCTTCTCACAGATTCCTTCCGACAAAGGCATGGCTTCAGGTTTGCCTTCATTTACGGGGGATATGGGCCTGTGGTTTGCCCAAGTGGAGTGGTATTTTGTTGCACATGCCATTTCTTCACAGCAGCAGTTGCACCTGCTATATTCCGGCTTACATCCCCGACTCGCCGCATCGATCAGGGATCTAATAATAAGTCCCCACCCGGATGCCACATACGCGTCTGTGAAAGCAGAAATCCTCCGCCGCAACACACGTTCGGGGGAAAGAGCAATATTCAGATTGCCACGATGGCCGATGGAATACTGGAATTTCCGAATCCATCTCCATCGCGAGGCCTCTGTGCATGTATAGGGGGCCCTGCGCAAATTTCACTAGCCGAGCGGATTGATGCGCTCACGCGGCGAATCGACGATCTATCCCGTGCGATCGAGCGCCGACAACGCAGTCGTAGTCGCTCTACCAAAAGGGCAGATCGGTGTACCCAGCCGTGCACTTTCAAGCCCTCGGAAAACTAAATCCGGAGGAGGTGAGCACGTCACCTTCTTCCATCTCGTTTCCCAAACATCGTGCATTCTATGTAAAAGATCTGGTGTCGAAGACATTCTTCATGGTAGACACCGGTTCCTGTTGCAGCATCTGGCCCCTTCGTCTGGCTGCAGACAAGCCGAAGCGCTCTTCGATTGTCTTGCATGCTATTGACTCGTCTCCCATAACCACTTACGGTCAGATTTCGCTGCGCCTCAACCTCAACCTTCGCCGAGACTTTCGATGGGTTTTCGTCATCGCTGACATCCCACATCCTATTCTCGGCGCTGATTTCCTGAATAGGTTTAACCTATTGGTGGATGTCAGGCGTCGGAGGCTTCTTGATAGCACGACGTCGCTCTCTACACCGACTGGGAGTCCACCACTGCGGTCCTTAGCCCGACATTCTTTGTTGCCACCTCTGGAGACCCTTTTCACTCTCTTTTGGTTTCATTTCCGGAGCTAGTGGACATTGCCTTTAAAACCGGAAAATCCTACCCACTCGACCCTCCATTTCATCACCACCAATGGGCCACCTGTATTCTCACGCCCCCGGCGCCTAGCGCCAGACCGGCTTAAAACGGCCAGAGCCGAGTTTGAGCACATGCTTCAACTTGGCCTTATACGCCCCTCCACCAGCCCATGGGCATCTCCCCTTCATTTGGCGCGAAAGGGCGAGTCTGATTTTCGCCCGGTTGGAGACTATCGACGCCTCAATGCCGTCACAATAGTCGATCGCTATCCGATTAGAAATCTCCGGGACTTTACAGCAAATCTCCATGGTTGTACCATTTTTTCGAAGGTCGATCTGATACGCGCTTACCACCAAATACCGGTCAACCCAGCCGACGTTCCAAAAACTGCAATCACTACCCCGTTTGGGTGTTTTGAGTTTTTGTACATGAGTTTCGGTTTGCGGAATGCTACTAGCACCTTCCAGCGTTTCATTGATGAGGTTGTTCGCGGTCTTGATTTTGTGTTTGCCTATGTCGATGACATACTCATTGCGAGCGACACACGAGAAAATCATCTCCGGCACCTTTCTCAACTCTTCCAGCGTCTTCGCGCGTATAGCATACGCATAAACCCCGACAAGTGTGTTTTCGGACGCTCTTCCCTAGATTTTCTAGGGCATCATATTGATTCGACTGGAATCAGCCCCCTCTCGTCAAAAGTCGATGCCATTCAACGCATCGCACCCCCCACTTCCTTGCGCCAGCTCAGGCATTATCTAGGGATGGTCAATTTCTACCGACGCTTCATTCCCGGTTGTGCAGATAAGCTGCTACCTCTCACCAGGCTGTTAAAGGACTCTCCTAGAAAGGACAGTCAAGTCACCCTCTCTGTTGAGGCAGTGACAGCCTTTGAGTCCATTAAGAAGGAACTGGCTTCTGTTTCTTTGCTTGCACATCCAGTTCCTGGTGCTTCTCTCTCTTTGGCTGTGGACGCATCGGACACTGCGATTGGCGCTGTGTTACAACACACAGTGGATGACCATGTTCGACCTCTAGCCTTCTTTTCCCGTCAACTGCAACCAGCTGAACGACGATACAGCACCTTTGATCGTGAGCTCCTAGCGATCTACCTATCGGTTCGTCATTTCCAGCATCAACTTGAAGGGCGAGATTTTGTGATCTATACGGATCACAAGCCCCTTACATTGCCCTGTTTTCAAAAACGGACAAACTCTCACCCCGTGCTTTTCGGCACCTGGATTTTATCTCTCAATTTACTAGCAACATTCGACACATACCTGGAAAAGAGAACGTTCCTGCTGACGCTCTCTCTCGCCTTCCAGTTTGCGCCCTTTCGTCTCCTGCTGCTATCGACTTAGCTGCCATATCGCAGGAGCAGCCACCTTTGCGTCGTCGTTAGATTTAACTTCTCCCAAGTTCTCCTGTTGCCAGTTTTCCTACCTTCCGCTTCCGTCAGCCGAAGGCACCATTCTTTGTGACACTTCAACTGGATCTCCCAGGCCACTGGTGCCTGAGACCCATCAACGCTCAGTGTTTGAAGCACTGCACTTCTTATCACATCCTGGCATCGCTGCCACCCTCAAATTAATCACTGCTCGGTTTTTCTGGCCGAATATGCGTCGCACAATTACTTGTTGGACACGCACCTGCTCCAAGTGTCAACGATCCAAGATTCAACGGCACGTTCGTGGCCCGCTTGGACAATTTCCCCCACGGAGGCCCGTTTTCGCCATGTCCACATCGATCTGGTTGGACCATGGCCTGTGAGTCGCGGGTTTTCTTATCTATTAACTTGTGTCGATCGTTTCTCCCGCTGGCCAGAAGCCATTCCGATAGCAGACATTTCTGCTGAGACTGTTGCGCGAGCTTTCGTTTCAAACTGGATTTCTCGCTTCGGAGTCCCGTCCCGATTGACAACTGATCGTGGACGGCAGTTTGAGGCCTCGCTATTTCGCGAATTGTCGCGAATTTTGGGTATGCACCATATCCACACCACAAGCTACCATCCAGCGTCTAATGGATTGGTTGAGCGGTTCCATAGACAGCTCAAGGCCGCTCTTCGTGCCTCTTCGGACCCACAGTCCTGGATCGAATTTCTGCCCATTGTGCTTCTCGGCTGTCGGACTGCTGTCAAGGCAGACCTGGGGTTTTCTGCTGCAGAGCTGCTGTATGGTACCACACTGGCATTGCCCGGTACGATGTTGGTGCCAGACACTTCCCCGCCCCATGATCCGGCGACCTATGTCACCAGACTGCGGGAATATTTTTCAAACCTTCCGCCCATGCTTCCCAGAAAGCAATCTCCACCGTCCCATCTTCCACCGGATATGAACACCTGGTCGCATGTTTTTGTTCGGGACGATTCTGTGAAGGGCCCACTTGTTTCTCCCTATAAAGGACCTTTTCGTGTGCTTTCTCGCACACCAAAGGTTTTCACGATTGAGATAAATGGTCGTTCGGAGACCGTTTCCGTGGACCGTTTAAAAAGGCACATTTTGAGACGTCTTCATCTTTTGATGACAACCTTGACACACCCACCTATGCACCTTTAACAACACTTTCACCTGCACAAACGCCTTCACCTGCACAAACGCCTTCACCTGCACAAACACCTTCACCGGCTCCTACAACACCACCCTCGCCGTCAACGGGTGCCCCGAGCACACCGTATGTTACAAAATCGGGCAGAACAGTGCATTGGCCCAAGAAACTTTCAAAAACAATTTACATTTAACTTTAAAATGTTTCTTATTGTATAATAGTATGTACCAAGTCTTCTGGGGGATCGGCAAGCCTTCTGTTTTCTGCAGCACCACCACAATATTCTGGTTGCCGTACTTCGCACTCGGAGGGGAGCCCTGTAGTGATGCTACAGTGTAGGGTTCGGCGCGCATGCGCAGAATGGGACTACTTCCGGGTGGCCACCGGAAGTCTTCCCCATGCGCATGTGCGGGAAAACATCTCTCGAGCCCGCGAACCTCAAATCTCTCTCTTCGGCTCAAGACAGCACTGCGATCGGTCACGGTTTTCCTGGCTCTGACAGCCACACACCAACTTCAACCAACTTCAACCAACCTCAACGACCAACACCAGCAGTATCTCAGAGGCTGTCTATTCCCCCATCAGACAACGTACAACCATGAATCAATAAACCAAGTTGTCTGTTCACCTTTAACCTGAGTTTCGTCTGTTTGTTTTCTACAAGAATTATTGTATGTGACTAGAAAGGATCTCGACACCCTGCCAGTGCTTCGATGATAGATCCTTTCACGTTACAGTAGCATAACAATGCCTCTACAGTAATTAATATATATGTAAATATGTGTGTGTGTGTTAGCTAATATGACGAGGAAGGGAATGCTCATAGCTTTCCGAGATGTTGGGAAGGTAATAAAAATCGGAAAATTTTAAATGTACAAACTGAAAAACGTTGTTTCTAATTTCCACGGTATAAGAATAAAGAATAAAGGAACGCTGATTATAGCGAGGTATACGGCTTTTTACTGTTGTGAAATGTCCAGCGCAGTAGAAGAAGAAGTTAACGAGTTTAGTCTCACAAAGTTAACTCACAATGCCTGTGTGTTCAACAAAGAAATCTTTATATGGTAGTTCAACTGCTAGAAATAGCAACAAAACCTACCTTAAATTACGTTTGTTCTTAAAAGGGAACACAACAAGTGTTAGAGATAATGTTGGGACGGTTACAGTTTGAGCGATAAATCTGTGACTTCACAATTAGTAACATATTTATTCAGGTTCCCTCGATTGAAATAACCTTTCCATCGTGGTGTCTATCGATTAAAGTAGGTGAAAGTCGAATGCAGCTTCACGAGTTTTACTCGTAGACAGAGGTAGACTTAGTAATTAAGTTGTGACACAATTTTAGGCCAGGTCAGGTGCGTGTGTGCGCTCGTGCGTGTGTACAAACGTTTTAATCCACATTCTATGGAAACCTTTCATCAACAGACGTCCCCCTTTTACTGTTGCTGCTACTAGGGTTCACAGAATTAATTATAATATTAATTATGAATAATAATAATAATAATAATCATTATTATGCTTTAAATAAGTATCGAACTTTATGTATATTGATTCGGTTAAAGTAAGAAGCTATGATTTCGAAAAGAATATTTGCTTTTATTGATTGAGTTTCTGGAGTTGTAAAGAGAGAGAGAGAGAGAGAGAGAGTAAGGTGGGTGACCTGTTGCAGCTACGAATATCATTGGTGGACTGACAGACATATGTTCAGGTGTGGAAGGTAATGACAGCTGAGACGAAAGCTTTTTAAAAAGTTTTGAAGAAGGTAACCTCCCGCCAACCGAGAAGTAAAGTTTTACTCGACTTCGTTGAATGCTATGGCTTTAACTTTCGTGTTGATTACATTAGGTTGAATCGGTTCCATTGTCAGTCCATAGTTTTATTAGACGAACACTGCTACTTCCTCCGTCCCGTGAAAATCTTTCCTTATAATCCCAATCCGTTTCTATCGATTCGTTTGAAATTGTTACTACTTTCTAATTCAATAACAGAATCAGAAGATTTTATTGTGATTTTTCTCGGTCCCAAACAGGTGCTATGTCTTCAAAGAAGGAAAGACGAACGATACTTGCTTCTATATGGTCGCAACCGACAGTCCACGAATTGGATTTTTTCGACAAGGGTAAATATGTGGTTGTGACTTCAACCTACAAAGATATCATAAAGTGGTGGATGAATGTTCTGAAAGTATTCTACCCACAGGAGACATATCGAGAGAAAGGAGACCTTATCAAGTTGAAGCCAGTTAGTGGGGTCACTTTACGCCTCAATAAAACTTCGGGAGTGATGAGAATCGAAGGGAAAAACCATTGGGTTTGGTTTGTCGATAATTTTGCCAACATCCTGGAACAAGGAAATGCTGATGCCGAGTCACTTGCTGAACAATCGGATACATCTGTTACAAGATATTTACATTTGGATAAAAACCTCGATGAAGTAAGTATTTAACAATTTTCTTCACCTTAAAGGTAAACTGCTGTTGGATCTTTGTTTAACTCCGTGTCAGCTGGTCCGCTCTGACCATAATTTTCAAACATTTCATCTCAGAATATTTTATCCAATTTGTCCTTCATGTAATTTGAGAGAAATTTGGCCACTATTTTTAGCTGCTCGAGTGACGATTTAACTCCTTCCAATTTTATTTAAACCTAAACTGATACAGATTAAAAGAAGGGAGAATATTGGTATAGACTTGAATTTAGAATAGTTGATTCATCTTTTCCTTATTTGTACAACCACTAATTTAATTATAATTGCGGCATCTTATCAAGTTACTACAACATACAAACGTTATAGTTTTATATTTCGGGACGGTTACTTTTTTTGCCCATCCCTTCAACAAATGACTATCCCGAAATATACCAATATCTGTTTCAGCACATGGTTTCACATCACAAATCTTGCTACACAAATTCATAAACTTAATTACACCTAACAGTAGATATTATTATGACTGAAACCCAATAGCGAGATAAAATTTGTCAAAATTGAGCCATCTTAGTTGAATTTAATTTTAATTATTTCTATCCTAGCTTTTGCAGCTAATTCCCCCACATATCAATATTTACCTGCAATATTTGAAAGCTTATGGTGTTGGTGGTTATTTTTGTAGTTAAAAAGAATTTACAACACAGGTTGGTTGTTGTAAAGTTTGAGGACAAGATAGAATCTAAAAACAAAAGTTTGATCAAAAGGAAACTTGTTAAACATTCCCGAACCATTCTTCAATTTAATTAATCCTGACCTGATTGAAGGCACCTGTTGCCTTTTTATTTTTGTTTTTAATATAGTTGTCTGGTGAACATTTAGAAAATGTTCTGTTAATATATTGAAGTTTCATGGATTATGAAAATCTTCATAGAATAACTAATCAGATTGACCTATTTGATAGTATTTCCACCTCCCACGTGTTACTTTATTTTAATGCATAACATTTCATTGTTTATAAATCTCTCTCGCATATCACAACCTACTGACACTTCTTAAAAGGCGGGATGGTCACCTCTGAACTACCTTTGCTCATAGGTTGGTTCGAACTGGGCTAAATGTCTGTGACTATGAAGGTAGGAAAAACAACTTCCTGATTGTTACTAAAACTTTCAAGGTTTGTTTTATTATAAAAAGAAATTCACGAATGAAACGATTTATTAATACATGGGGCATGATGGAGGAGCTGTTCAAATTCGCTTTATATTTCATGAAATTAAAGTAAATATCATGGTTTTGTGTTTTCTTTAAGGGTCATTCTGCAGTCTCCGTAGAACTCTCTTCCACTCCCAGTGTGATGACAATCCTAAACAGTTAATCTTCGATAAGACGGTCAATAATCACACACACCCCGCCAAAAGAAAAACGTTACCAGAGACTTGTACTCTCTTAACTCTTTTACTTGTTTCAATCATTTGACTGCGGCCTTGCTGGAGCACCGCCTTTAGTCGAGCAAATCGACCCAAGGACTTATTCTTTGTAAGCCTGGTACTTATTCTGTCGGTCTCTTTTTGCCGAACCGCTAAGTTACAGGGAACGTAAACACACCAGCATCGGTTGTCAAGCGATATTGGGGGGACAAACACAGACACAAACATACACACACACACACACATATATATACATATATATATACGACGGGATTCTTTCAGTTTCCGTCTACCAAATCCCAGAACCATGCGGTTGGTAAGCAAGCTACTTACCACACAGCAACTCCTGCGCCTGAGCTTTATTGGAAAACTGATAGAACTGCTTTTTCCAATCAGCTTCGTCATGTCGCCAGGTCAGGCCAAATCTTATCTTTTTTACAGAGCTGCCATATGGATCTAAAGTATTTAAAGCTGTCCACTTATACAAGTTTTTGTTCAAGCAGCATGATATTGGTTGCTTGTAGTCAAATTGTTTAAGATTCTTGCTCTTCACTGACCTAACTTCCAATTTGTTAGTTCCATTTTGTTATCGAGTTCTGAGAATCCTTGCAATCTACTATGAGATCGATATGAGCAAGTCATGGGTTACAAACAGGCCATCCCCCGACGCAAACAAAGTGGAGGCCATATAGTGTCTCCTCTGGAGTAGTTTTCCCAGAGAAAACATATTTTAAATATGCAGGCAATCTAGACGACATTCACCTACACAATGTTCCCTCTTGACATAGAGGCTAGGCTGAAAAGAAAAGTGAATGACGTCGTCTACTAATACCGATTGATTGCCACATATGGCTGTAAAACCTGCTCAGTGGAAGTATTCAACTTGTTTGAACATGCTTACATTAAAAAACAATTTTAGAATGACTTTTTTTCTGTCAAAACGCTAAAAATATCTGACCAACAAAAGAAAAAACAAGCAAGATTCAACCAAATCAAAAAAATAAACCCAAATACTAAGCAAACAAAGATGAACCTTCCCACTTCCATTGTGTGCACATGCACACACATTCACATACTCCCTCTTTTACATACACACACATATATTCGCACAGTTGAAACGCTGTTTGATTTATTTTTTCATCGTACAATTTTCATCATCCCACTACTAAGTATGACATCATCCCTTCCTTTCTCATTCATAAACATGAGTATTATTATAGTAGATTATCTTGGTAACCAAGGGAGCTATGAAAAACATAGCCCAGCATCACCACTGGATCATTCTACACATCTGTGTAATTTTTCACACAATTCCACCCATCCATTTGACCGTGAATCCCAAGACAAGGAAGAATCGCCCATGTCAAATTTATATCAATAGATTTTAATGTGTATGTGTGTGTTTTTCTTTATTAATTGGCAGAGGATACAGTGATTTAAGGGCCGACAGTTCTGTTTATTGGCACTTCTCAAACTGGTTCCAAATCATGGGGCTTGCATTTATATACTGGTTATAAGGTATTTCCATGAATTGTTTTGAAACATGTTATAAAAACAATGTCATGTGGATAATGCATATGTTTCAAATGGTTTACCAATTACGCCATTCAATAATCAACAGATAAAGAAAATTTAAAGATATGAATGCAAACCCCCATCATTTGAAACCAGTTTGATAAGTGCCAATGCATGAAACTGTTGGCCCTCTGTAACTTCTGCTGATTTAAAAAGAAACATAAATATAATTGTTTTGAATTCTATTTTCCTGTTTGCATCACCAAATGTGTGTTGGGGTGGGGGGGTGTCCGTGTGCTTAAGAAATTTGTTCAATCTCACGAAATCTGAAAAGATCATTGTATATGTGTGTTTGCATCCACTTTGTGCTTTCAAAGCTGTGTGGAATAAGATCTCCCCTACTTGAAAAACAGGTAAGGTTTAATGACAGGAAGAGTATCCAGTTGTAAAACACTGCCTCGATAATGTATTTGTCTAACCCATGCAAGCATGAAAAAAGTGGACGTAAAAACGTGAGCTAAATATTTAATTGTATAGTGAGCACTCTTTTATAAGAATCCTAATTTCTTATAAAAGATGATTTCATTGATGATTATCGACAAAAAATACTTAACTTTGCGCAACACCCTGCTTGACATTTTGATTTTACCAATGTAACAAATCCAGTGCCCCCACCCCCAACCCCACGCTTTCGTGTCTTTTATTTCAATACCCTAATTAATGACTTACCTCCTCACTACCTCACATTCCTATACCCTCTCAGATACAATGCTGAATTAATCTTCTTTAGAGCAGTATCTTTTCAGGAATGTTTTTTCCCCTCAAGTATTGAATTGCAAAACTTCAAATGAAATATTAATCACACCACACCTGCATCTATTTACTTTTATTCCTCAACAGGGATTAAATAAGCTTCTGACCTCTACTTCAGGCTGAAACTATTGTCACTACTTCATTGGTTACTACTATTCATTCAGCAAAGTGATTGTAGACAGCCTCTTCCTTTCTGTTTGCTTTATATCTTGTATAACGAAACTGAATACACTGGCGTGGGAAATAGAAGGAACATTGATAGCAATTACAGGCTGAGTGAAAAAAAAAAAAATAATAATAATTATAAAGCTAGTGTCGAATTTGAATTAAGACTTGTTAAGACTTTATGGTGTGTCTTATTATGAAATAAGACATGGTCAGACTTTATGGTGTGTCTTATTATGAAATAAGACATGGTCAGACTTTATGGTGTGTCTTATTAAATAAGAATGGCATATGGTTTTGTACTTGACCACTTAAATTTTTAGTTATTCTTTTGCCCTTTTATTTGTTTCAATCATTTTACTGTGGCCATCCTGGAGCACTGCCATTAGTCGAGCAAATTGATTCCAGGACTTATTCTTTGTAAGCCTCGTACTTATTCTATTGGTCTCTTTTTGACGAACAGCTAAGTTACAGGGACGTAAACACACCAGCATTGGTTGTCAAGCGATGTTGGGTGGGACACACACACACATACACAACAGGCTTCTTTCAGTTTCCATCTACCAACTCAAGGCTCTGGTTGGCCTGAGGCTATAGTAGAAGACACTTGTCCATGGTGTCATCAAATAGGACTGAACCTGGAACCATGTGGTTGGTAAGCAAGCTACTAACCACACACCCACTCCTGCACCTATACATTGAACAGTTAAGGGATATAAAGCTGAATATTAGCTAAAAGTAAAGTTTAGTTAGTAGCTCGTGTCAGAAAACTCTTGTTCTTGAGCTTACTGTGTGTCCCAAAAATTAATAATAAGTTCTTTGGTATTGACTGGCAAGCAAAAGTTCATGTGCACTAGAGTGGCTAATAGCATAATCTGGCTAAAATTGAAGATCCTTGATACCTCACAACCAGAAGCAAATAGTTCTGCCACAAATAACACAGTGAACAGTGTCTGTATTACTAGAGATAAGTATGGTGATTCATGCTTGAAGGAAGTGGTAAGGTAGGTTCTGCTGTCTGTAAGTAGCAAACTTTGTCTTTCCATAAGAAAGTTTCTATGAAGTGAAATTCAAAAGTGTTAAAATAATCTGCAGTGATTTGAAGTCTGTTGAGACAGTTCATTGGATGGGAAATGTTGAAGTGAAGACAGAATGTATGAAAGGCACTGAGTGATGTTAGACACTAGAATTACTCTGGTTGTGTGAAGAGAGGATATTGGGGAGCAGAGGTGGTGATGGTGGTGTCTGAGTCAGTGATGGTAGGTTCCTATATATAGCAGCAATAAGCTTGGTAAGAAGTAATTATACACAACCTGAAAATATTGGGTTTGTCAAACAACGTCACATGTTGCTATTTAGCTCCAAGTCAGTCTTCATTCAGCAAACTACAATCAAAAGTGGTCCAGCAGTGACCACCTCATCATATTTTTGCAGACTAATATAACTAGGACCATATTACCCAGTGCATACTTCTCTTTTTAAGATGCTTGGGATTTGAGGGATATTCTGCTGCTATTTCTTGCAGATAGACCTATACTATACTTGTATGGCACAGCAAGATGTAAGAGCAAGAACTGCAAGTCTGATAGCTTCATCCATCATGGATTCGTTCATCTGTGCCAGGGTAACACGGTACACTTAATTGTGAACCATGTTACGCTTATCATACAGTGCCATCTTAAGGCATAAACACACTAAGCAGTTGCCCAGGGGCCCTATTCTGAACTATGTTTGCTGTGGCTTGCTGTCAGTAAGTAAATACTATAGGGCCCAGTGTATCGATTTGCCCAGGGGGCCTATAATGCTACCTCTTATCATGGATTGATATGTGATAACATAGATTAGCGATCAGTTGAAGATTCTGCTTGGACTGCTTGGACACACCTCAGTGACCACCCACAACGCTCAGCATGCACTGACTGTAGCTTGTGTTTATATGACTGCAGTATTTTTTTTATATGGCTTTATGTACTCATACCCATCAACATGAGACCAGTGAAGAGAAACAATATGAAGGTGCATGATCCTAACAAACATCTCAGGCAAGAATGTTCTGCACAGGAGAAGGTGAAGATGACTAAGGAAATATATGATGGTGGAAGTTTTGGTGCTGTGGTTCAGGAGTTTGGTTTTGATGAATCTACTATTCGTTCTGTTTACAAAGTGTGTGGACACAATTCATTTATCTCAATATCTTTTTGAAACCAAATCTCGACATTAAATGAGGGCATAATTTATAGCAATATATACTTTTTTGACCAGCAAAGTTGAAGTTGAAGAAGGTCATTATTTCTAACTTCTGGGGCAGATGATAAACCAACATCTGATTAGAACCGATACCAGTTTCTGTGAGTTGGTAACTAATAGGCTCTGCTAAGGTTTCTCATCAATCAGGTCAGTGTAGGTCAATTACAGTCTGTTGCCTGGAGACAACAAACTCAGCCACCGAACCATTTCATTTTTAGTTTCTTTTTCTCTTTTATGATACAAGATACTGAATCAATTTCTTGTAGGAGACGGTTTTGTGACTCCTCATATTAGTCATTTTATTTTATTTGTAAACGGTAAAAAAAAAAGCTTTTGTCAGGAGGGATGGGTAATGCCCATGATTCTTGGGCCTCCAAAATTGGGGAGCTGGGAAGAATGATACATCATCATCATCATTGTTTAATATTCAGTCTCCATCCTAGCATGAAGTTGGATGGTTTGGCATGGGGTGAGCTGTCTGTTGTGGCATGGTTCCTATAGCTGGATGTCCTTCTTAGTGCCAACCACTTAACAGTGTGTTGGGTACATTTTATGTCTCACTGGCACGGGTGTGTTTACACAACATCAGCAAGGGTGCATTTGCATAGCATCGGCATGGGTGCTTTTCAAGTGGCGCCGGCACCTGAAAGGGCCAGCCTGTATATGTGGAAGACAGGGATTCTACTTAGCTTGACATGTCTTCTCAAGTACAGCAAATCACCACATCTCCCAGTCCCTCATCCTTTCTTCAGTGAGGCCCAGCACCCAAAGATCCTTTCTCACCACTTTGTCCTACATTTTCCTGGGTCTGTCTCTTCCACAGATATCCTTGTCAATTAGAGCTCGGCACTTCTTTATGCAGCTGTCCTCGTCCATATGCATCACATGACCAAACCAGCACAGTCTTCTCTCTTGCCCACAGCATCCGATGCCTCTTGTACCCAATTTTCCTCTTAAATCATTTCCACTCTGTTGTGCATGCACACTGACATTGCCCATCCAGCAGAGCATGCTAGCTTCATTTCTTTCAAGCCTTCACAAATCCTCTGTAGTCAATTCTCATGTTTCACTGCCATGTAACATAGATGTATGTACACAGGCATCATGCAATCTGCCTTTTACTCTGAGGGACAGGCCCTTAGTTACCAAGAAATGCAGACACTTTCTAAACTTTGCCCAGCCTGTTCTTATCCTAGCAACTACGCTTTCAGAACTCCCTCCCCAACTGGTAACTTGGTCTCCTAGATCAAAGTAGAGGTTCATGGACCGGTGCTGGTCTGCGAGCCATCAGCTGCCGGTATGCTTGTGATACCTGCACATTTGCCACACACATAGACTATAACTTTCCTTTGATATCGCTGCATCTTTTGTGTTCAAAGCTTGCACTCAGTACAATGTGTGAAGTTTCTCCCAACACTCTTCTTACATATTGAGCAGGGCCATCTCTCTGAAGGGACTTGTGAGTTGTCAGTTTTCCTACTGACCAGGACTTTGGTTTTTGCTAAATTAGCCCTAAGAACCTTAGATTCTAGACCTTGTTTCCACACCTGAAATTTCTTCTCTAAGTCAGGTAGTGATTCAGCTATAACAACGAGGTCATCAGCAAAGAGTAGCTTCTAGGGATAGTTGGTCTTGAATTCCTCTGTTAAGGCCCGGAGGTCTAGGGTAAACAGGAGGGGGCTGAGAACTGAACCTTGGTGGATTCCTAGCTGTACACTGGATTCATTGCTATACTTGTTGCCAACCTTCACCTTACTGGCAGCATCCCTGGACATGGCCTGTACCACTCTCATTAACCACTCAACTATCCCTATCTTCCACATTGCTCACCAAATAAGGGAGCAGGATGACTCTGTCAAAGGCTTTCTCTATGTTGACAAAAGCCAGGTACAGAGGTTTATTTTTGACTAAATATTTCTCCTGTTGTTGCCCAACCAGGAATATAGCATCACTCATGCTCCAGCCTGGCACAAATCCGAACTGCATCTCATCTACACTATCTTCTTAATATATTGAGCTATGACCTTTTTTTTGTGAATTTTGTCACCTGGTCCAGCAATTTGACACCTCTAATTATTTCTGTCTAAGGCATCACCTTTGCTTTTGTAGCAGTTGGCTGCTACACCAATCATTGGGTATGACTCCCTCGTGGACAAACCAAATAACTATATGGGTAGCTAGGCTATATCCTACTCTGCCAGATATTTTAAGCATCTCAGCCGTGATTCCTGATGGGTCAGAATACTTACAGTACAGAAGACTCTGCCTTTAGTGTGCACACACACACACACACACACAAGGATGTAGCCATGAGTACAGTGGTGAGTTTAGTGTACAAGTAGGAGTTTGCTAGGGCTTAGTTCATAGTTCTTTCTTATTCATCATAGTCCATCAGACCATAACAGAAGAATTTAAGATTGGTTGCCCATGGGAACTACTATTGCTCTTATGGCAGGATCTGTAGAATTAGAAATCTCTATAGGAACAAAATCTGGAATTAAAAGGCCTTAAAGTTAATATAGCAAAGGCCAAAATTGTTGTTAGCAAGAAAGTTAAGACTCTCTTCCCATCAGATAAATGGCTCTGATCAATATGTAGGAAAGTTGTTGGAAGGAATTCCATTTGATGCAAGCTGTGGATGCATTGGATCACAGGTAGTTTAACAGAGAAAGTAGTCTTTGTATGTGGCAGATGTGCAGTAACGGTAAACAGTAAGGACAATAGGGTCTACAGTAAGCCAGCTTAGTTTGCACTTATTGGAAGAGGCAATTATAGATCTCGTTTGGCGTTGTAGAGTATGAGATTTTAATCAAAGATTTATTGAAGATAGGGTACATATGAATGGTGTAGCAAAATTCAGTCAAACTTTAGTAACTACTGCTGCATCTGTAAAGGAGTCTGACATTGTGATGATGAAAGACAATGCCCTTACAATAAGCAAGTGTTGGGTTCTGGTGGATTGCTACATTTAATTTGTCTAGCTGGTCACAGTAGACATCCAAAATGATTCTGTCCATGGGAAGAAGTCTGTAAAAGATGACTTCCTTCCAAATTGAAAGCATAATCTTTTTTTAGGTGAAGTCCTGTATTGGAAGTTGTTTGTGATGGTTCTCTGCATTTCGCTCCTGATTGTTTTCACTTCACATAGTTATAGACAATACATTTTTTACCCCTTGTCACCATTCTCTTCAAAAAAGGATTGTTTTCTTCACATTCCTGCAATGAATCACTGATGGAAAAATGTCAGTCTCAGTCAATTAATGCAGGATCCAAACACTGAACCTGCCGATGGATTTGATGCAAATAGTTTGCAACACTCAATTTGTATTTTTTGAGAATGACTACAATCATCTTGGATGTATAATGGGCATTGGTGTCATTTTCTCACTATTAATCTTGGTTGGCTAACCAGAGCAAGGACCACAAAATTTCCCAATCAAAATCTTGGAAACCAATTCTGGCACACATGTCCTGTAACAGAATCCTCCCTGTACACAGAGCATATCTTCCTGCAGTTTTCTATTACTGTCTTGACTTTTTTAAAATGAAAAGCCATGAGATGTTGATATTGGTCATTTTGGTTCTTGATTTTCAAGGTGATCCTAAGTATACAAAATATGTCTTATTGCATTTTTATGTTGAGCTTCCTTGAAGTGTCAAGTATCTAAATGTATATGTGCAAGAGATAGACTGGAGTTAGCTACCTATTAGATTGCTAGAAGTTTAGTGTCGAAAAAAACCAGATGTATATTTCCAATATCACCCAGATAATGGCAACCTATATGTATATATATATATCATTACCATCATCATTTTGCTGGCATGGGTTTAGTAGTCTGGCAAGATCTATTGAACCATAAGGCTGTGTCAAGCTCCACAAAGTTAGCTTTGGTTTGGCTTCTATAGCTGGATGTTCTTCTTAATGCCAACCACTCAACAGTGTGTACTGGGTGCAAGTGATTTACAAGAAAAGAAAGGAACAAGAAGAAAAAAATGGGGGTGGGAATAAAGAAGAAAAGCGTTCTTGACTACATGAGGTAGGGTAGTGTTTGAGAGGTGGAGGGGTAATGGTTCTGTGCCAAGAGTTGAGATGCTAGTGTGTTGGGAAAACAAGCCCAGGTGTCTTGTAATAAAGATATAAGGTTGAGTAATGGAAAGCTGGAAAAGAGAGCCAGAAGTGTACACAAAAGGTATATATAAATCTGCTTGCATGGATCAGACAAGAGTATGTTAGGGTAGAATTTCCTATGACCAGATACTCTTCTTGGATCCTAATCCTTGCCTGTTTCTTAGCAGTTATAATCACCCTGCTTATTGAACAAGCAGCTCGAACATGGTTATTTGGGTCACTGGAAGCAAATGACATTGTATGAATGATACTTTTGAGCTTTTTGCTTACATGGATCATGCAACATGAGAAGAGGCTCCGATATTTTTCTCACTGGACTGGAAGCAAACAGCACTGTCTACAGGAAATCAAAACCATTGTTTACAACTAGTGAGGCATGTGAAGACAGAGAGAATATGGACTTATGCACACAGCCACACCTATGCACGTGCTCACACATGTGCATGTATGTATACACCATGGGCTTCTATGAGTGTCTGTCTACCAAATCTACCCGCTAAGCTTTAGGGGTGCAGCAGAAGATAGTTGCCCAAAATACCTCGCAGCAGCACTGAACTCAGAATTACACGAGATGCATAGTGAACTTATAAACCCTACAGCAGTGGTTCCCAAACTTTTTCAGGCTGCTACCCTCTTGGCACCCAGCAGTGGTTCCCAAACTTTTTCAGGCTGCTACCCTCTTGGCACCCAACAGTGGTTCCCAAACTTTTTCAGGCTGCTACCCTCTTGGCACTTAGCAGTGGTTCCCAAACTTTTTCAAGCTGCTACCCTCTTGGCACCCAGCAGTGGTACCCAAACTTTTTCAGACTGCTACCCTCTTGGCACCCAGCAGTGATACCCAAACTTTTTCAGGCTGCTACCCTCTTGGCACCCAGCAGCGGTTCCCAAACTTTTCCAGGCTGCTACCCTCTTGGCACCCAGCAGTGGTACCCAAACTTTTTCAAGCTGCTACCCTCTTGGCACCCAGCAGTGGTTCCCAAACTTTTTCAGGCTGCTACCCTCTTGGCACCCAGGCCACATTCCTAGTGCCCCCCCCCCCTCATCACTACCACCACAAACAGAAATCACTTTCTGCAGCAAATTCAAAACAATTGTATCTCACAAATAAAACTTAAACCTAATTAACTCATTTTTTTTTACACCCCATTATCACTCCACTTTTCTTCAATGCTTCCAAGGGGGCGGGGCAGTGCCACCCACTTTAGAAAGCATTGCTCTACAGTTTTGCTTGTGTGTTTTCTTGTGTGTCCATTTGTCTTGACATTGTATGAGAGTTGTAAATGTCAATGTCAGGCTAGTGATGCCTTTCATTCCCAGTCTTCCATGGCCATGGAGGGAAATATTACCTTGCTTGGAAATGGGTGAGGGTTGCCGACGGAAATGACATCCAGCTGTAGAAAATTTCCCTCGATAAATTCTGTCCAACCTATGCAAGTATGAAAAATTGGACATTAACACAATGAAGGTGATATATATTTACTCTTGCCTCTGTCAAACCATTCAACCCATGCCAGCATAGAAAATGGACATTAGATGATTTAGATGATGATGATGATGATACCAATGAACAACAAAAAGTCATTTGGTTTCTAATTGACATGCAAGTACAATAATTCTGAGGCAAGAGACTAAATAGGTGCCATTGACTCAGTACTTGACTGCTGTTTATTTAGTCAACCCAGGGAGGATGAAAGCTGAAATTGATCTTGGTAGGGTTTGAACTCAGAATGTAAAGGGCTGTTAATAAAATTAAATATATATAGTAGAATTAGATTTAAAAAAAAAAACAGTTGAATTAATTGCTAATATATTTATTGTAAATAATGTTATTGTAAGCAGTCTACGGAATGGTTTGTAATTACTGATTAAGTGTAAGATAAGTAATTAAGTCTATCAAGGAATCATTTAAATATTATGATTAGCAAATGTGGATAGCTAATATCACTTAAAAGTTATATGGGGTGCAAGGACCATTTGAGGACACTGAATTATCAATATATTACCCTCTTCAAACCAATTAAAAGGTTTCTATTTCCTTCAGATTCCCCTCGGTAAATAAAATGCTAACACAAGGAATGAAAATATATGGCAATCATTGTTGCGATATGTGCAAAACATGGCTGTTTAGAAATTGCCAACTTTCTAAATATTACAAGATCCTTTGTATACAAAATCATAGGTATGAGCTTCCTCTGATGGGAATCTTTCAACTATGTCAAAAACAGAAAGCATTCTAGATGTTGCGATACTATATGTAGTCTGATCAATAAGTATCTGGACTGTTGCTATAGTAACGAAGCTAAAGCATGGAGAGTGAAGCTGCTAGGCACAGATTGACCTTAAACTCTGCTGTGTATGTGCACTAAGTTTTAACATTCTAGCTCACTTCTGCTATTTACAGCAGTACTTGGAAGGAAGGTGTGTAGCATGTGATTGTTGCATTGACTGTGACAGAAGCTGAGCAGAGGATCTGCATCAAATTTTGCCAAAAGTTTGGTGATACCTACTCAGAGGCCTATGCAAAGTTTTCATAAAGTTTTCATTGTTCTCGATACAATCAAGATTTTGTGCAACTGAAACCTGAGTGTCTGTTTGGCCAGCCGAAAACAGTTTTGGCACAAACTTAGTGGACACACGTCTCGTACCCAAATCTTCTGTGTTAATGGACTAAACTGAACTGTAACTAATCTGCACACCCTCTGATAACTCACGGATGCTGATTCAACAATTTCTCCTCACAGATGCATGCACGTCTGTGATGTTTTACTCAGTTTTGCTGGGTGAAGGTCTCCCAGAATGTTCGTTAATATCAACTTTTTTTTTTTGCCCTTTTGGAAATGTCTGAACCACTCATACACTTGTGTGTGGCTCATACACCCCTCTCCATACACTTTCTGCAACTTTGCATAGATCTCTGAGCAGGTATCACCATGACAACTTTCTCTGTTAGGATCAATACAACAATCACACGCTACTCATGTTCCTTCCAAGCACTGCTGTAAACAGCAGAAGTGAGCTAGAATGTTAAAACTTAGTGGGCATGCACAGCAGAGTTCAAGATCAATCTGTGTCGAGCGGCTTTACTCTGCATGCTTTAGCTTTGTTACTATGGCAACAGTCTGGATACTTATTGATCAGACCTCGTAAAGACTGTAATTCACCCAACAGGTTCAAAACATTATTGATGATGATCCTGGAAAATCAATGAGGGCAAGTACCAAAGAACTTCATGTGTTGGAGAACTGTGCTGCATGAAGATAGTTGATGCAAGTTGTATGTACTGAGTAGAGGCCAATTCATGTCTGCAAAGACACATGGAAACTGTTTGATCTGTGCTAAGCAGTTATTTAGTAAATTAAAAACTCTCACAAGCATGGCATGCTCTGTTTCTTCTTTGATGAGAAAAACTTTGCCTAAGACCATAAGTGTAAGAGGAGAAATAACATATGGTTATGTGTAGATCCTTGAGATGTCCCTAGAGTGACACACACTAAATTTCCAGCAATTGTGATGGTTTTAAGAGTGGTGAGCAATGAAAACCATCATGCTACTTTGCATTTTCCAGGGTCTTAGAATTAATGCTGATGGATATGTTGCAGTACTGCAGACAGTTGTTTAGCATTGGTCGGATGAAATAATCCAAGAATTAATGTCAGACAATCTTAACGATCATGTAACACTCAACTTATGGGCTCCAAGCTCATCAGCTTAAATTCCCATGAAACATTTGGAACATTTTCGAAAGGGAGATTAATTGACTTTCTCACAAAACAATAGCTTCACTGAAGGTTGCCATTGTCTGGGTGATTTCTGAAATGAATAAAGATCATTCAGTGCCGAATGTCAATAATTCTGGTCCTGCATTGAAGCAATGATTCAAGGTGAAGGTGGATTCATAAAACAGTTTTATATGAAAGTTTATTGAGATCATGTGCACACGCTTTTATTAGAATACATTCTGTTCTTGCTAGATTAGAGTTGTTATATTAAATTATCAAATATGCCCTCAAATGCCTCTTGCACCCTATTTGTTTCTGTTTTAATGTTTCACGATTATGTTATGTTTTTATTGCAACTTTTTGCAAGTTAGATAATTTTTTCTTTTAAAGGGTGTGACTGTAACAGCAGCCATTGGCTTCCCAGTTAACAATCGATTTCAAATATTTAATCTGACATTAGCTAATCTCTTAATCGCATTAATTCAACCAAAGTTTATAGCAAATAAAGCTAATCTCAGACAATAAGCAAGACTATCACAAAGTATGTGATGTCCCAAACTATTAGATTTAGATTTCTTTAAACTGAATCTTCCGTTGGTAAAAGTCAAGTTTGTAAACATTATTTTCCATTCTTCAAAACAGAATTTGGTCAGTAACATGCTATTTGTTGTTGTATCTCTTTGTAATAATGGTTTAAATCCCCCCCCACTCTGGTAGCTCATCAAAGCAGGAATTACTCAAGTTCTTGAGTAATAGCTATTTAAAAACTAATTTGTCTTGTGTTTTATGGGTTATAGAGCCACCAAGACAGCAATAAGCATTAACCATTACTACATTGATCCTTAAGCATTTCGGTTTTGGTGTCTCTGCTGTCTGGTTCCTGTTTGCAGTTTGATGGAAGATTCACAAACTAAGTGGGGAAGACTCCTTCACCAATACAATACAACTTGTCTTCTCTCTCTCTGCTTATTCTACCACTCCTTCAATGGCCTCTGTTCCTTTGAAATAGCAAGTTGCACACTTCAGCCACACTTTTCACACTCCAAATACTGCCAAAACGTCTTTTCCTCATTTTGGCATTACATCAACCCTCTTATCAATGTCCATCTTTCATCTTGCTATCCATCTTCTGGCGTTCCTTATCAATGTCTGTCTTTCAAACATTGATATTCAACTTGATCTTCAACCATATTGTTCTCGGAGGTGTTACAATGATTAGATTACTTTCTCTTCCTGCTGGGTAAGGGAGAAAACCAAACTGTGTTTACCCCCACAAGCTGCAGGTAAGATTAGGCCTATGGAGATTAGTTAACAACAATGAAATGGATTGACTCCATCACCCACTTCACCATCCTGGTACTTTTAGTGGAGTCTGGCCAGATCTCTGGTCTGAGGATAAGTTGCCCCAACTGAAAACACTCATGAGTGATGGCCATCTGATGAAGCTCTTGAGACAAATCTTCAATGATGACACAGTGCTGATAATAAAATTTTTGTTGATTAATTAGATCCCTGCCAAGTTGGACTGAAATAACAGATGCCAACATTGAACAGCTATGTCCAGTACCACATTACTTATTGTGGCCAGAATGTGTAACACTGATGATGATGTAGTTGTTGTTGTTGTTGGGGTTGATGTAATCAATTTGCCCCCTTCTCCAAAATTACCGACATTGTATTAAAATTTGAAACCAATAAAAAATGCACCAAATAGAAATGGTTTTTGTAATTTGTCTTCTAAACTAGAATCTCTAATTATGTTCTAGTATTTTTTAATGTTTCCTGTAACATAATTAAGATCTTTCTGAGCATAAATTATTATCTGAATTATTGAATCAAGTATTTTGTTACAGTTGGATGCTCTTCTTAACAATAATCACCCAAATGTAAAGTCTGGCTTAATATCTACTTACAGCCAGCTTGATAAGAAAATAACATATTTGGCCTAAAGGTACATAACATTGCTGCTATTAAGCAAGATTTGTTTTTCAGTTTCCGAACCAGTTGTTTACCAGTTTCTGTTAACACACACCTTACTGAATTTCATGAAGAAAGCATTTACTTAGACTTTTGAACTGTTAATGTCTGAAATAGCACTTCTTTATATCACTTATATCAAAATATCTTCAACTGTTGAATTCCTGGATAAAACACTTAAAGTTACTCCGCTTCAGCCTACCTCAATCGTACCTGTGGTTCATAAAATAAGTTTAGAGAATTTTGTTGATTGAGAGTAACAAAATTGTACACAGCTTGAACCAATCTCTCACTTGGAAGTAATCATTCAAACTTGTAAAATCACTCCATTAACTTTCAAGTGTGCTTTGATGTGTTTGTTCTAGCATAGTCAGTAATGTGACCTTCAGGATATATTGTATCTCACTACCCATATTGTTCTTGGTAAATTCACAATTTATGACAGGACCCCATCACCAAAATACTGTTGTTTCTTTGTTAGTTGAATGCTTTCATTGGGTAAGGAGATAATCTTATTCCAGAAGTCAGCCTTATAATTCTTCAATTCTTTAAAGTGTTTCAGCTTTAAAGCTGCAGTCATGCTGGGGCCCCACCGTTGGCTGTGCTACACCATTATTTGAAACCACGTCTGATACGTGGAATTTGGTGGATGAGGGAGATTGATGCTACTGTCCTTATCTGTGCTTCCTGCCATGGGGTTGGCTCATCTGGAAGCTTTCACTGGAGGAGATCCAGTTTTGTTTTGAAGACATCCATACCATACAGGTCTCTCAGGCATTTTGGAAGGATACAGAAGAGCTGTGGACTCTTGAAACCCAAGCTGTTGCAGTATTTGGTCCTGTGTTTTGATGGTGATGCTGGGATCTTTGGCACTATGCAATGGCACCCCATTCTGTTCTTTGTGTAATTTTCAATGCCAAAGTTTGGTACAAGACCTTCCAGGATTTTCCAGATGTATATCATTGCATATCTTTCCTACCTTCATTCTAGGGAGAAGAGTTTTAACTGTTTCAGTCTTTCTCATTACTGAAATGTAGGTCTGGTGAGATTGTTGAGATGCTTGAAAGGAGACATTGATGTGTGTTGCCTCCAAGAACTCAATGAAAGTGAGCTTCAACCAGGTTCCCCACAGGCAAAAGACATAGGTATAAACTCTTCTGGGAGGGCAAGTGTAACGGGACAGGAGGCACTGGCATACTTCTAGCAGAGAAATGGGTAAGTAAGGTGATGGGGTACTTAATCTTAGACTAGTTTTGCAGAATAGCACAGAAACAATCATCTCTGCCCATGCACCACAACTGAGCCTGCCAAATAAACAAAAAGGCACTTTTGCAGATCACTTTGAAGAGAAACGACAGTGACCTGATCTTCATGGCTGCTAATTTCAATGAACATGTTCAGTAGCACCCAGGTGTCTTCCATGGAGTGCATGGGGGCCATGGGTTCCCAAAATAAGGAGGGAACAAGGCTGCAGGAGTTCTGTGATGCAAATGACCTAATGATATGCAATACCAACTTCAGTAAACCAGCCAGTCACTTGAAAACCTATAAATCAGGTGACCATGCTGGCCAGATCAACTACAGTTGCTCATAAATGCAAAGTCCTTTGCTGGTGAATGATATACCTCTCAGCATAGGTTACTCATTAGTGACTTCAAACTGCAGGCACAAAGGATTCCAAGAAGCAAGCCAGTTTGGAAAAGAAGGATCTGGAATCTTAAGGATCCTTTGAATAATCAGAGATTTAGAGACTTCCTAACTGAAGCATTTGGTGAGTAGAAGTTACAGATTTGCAATATAGAGGATAACTGGAAGTTCCTACGAAACAGCTTACTGAGAGCTACAGACCAAATTTATGGTTGGTGTAAAGTCCCAATTAGACCTAGAGTGATATGGTGGTGGAACAATTAGAGCAAAGAAACGAGCTTGCAAGGACTGGAAGGGTGGTGGTAGCAAGGAGCTATGTCAGGGCAGCTGGAAGGGACATGAGGAAACTCATATACTTAGTCAGGGATGAAGCAGAAAGGGAAAAGTTTGCCAATGTTCTGCAACATGAGGACCAACAGCTTGAAGTGTTTCGGTTTGCAAGACAGTGTGCCAGGGAAAAATGTGATGTTGTGGGAATGAAGTGCGTTCGCATGGATGATGGTTCACTTGCAGTTAGTGACTTGAAAGTGCCACTATTGAAGGCTACTAAATGTAAAGAACTCATAGCAGAAGGAACGTTTGCCTAATATGAATCCAACAGAGGGACCAGCAATCTGAATAAATAGTAGCATGGTAGTCAAAGCCATGAAGGATATGAAGAAAGGGAAAGCCCCCAGCCTATCAGGAATCACTGCTGAGATGCTTAAAATATTTGGTGGTGTAGGTTATGGTCTAGTCACCCGTAAAGTTAATCAGGTTGTACACGAAGGAGTCTTCCCGGCAATAATAGAGGAATTTAAGTTGGGTTACTCCTGGGAGCTCCTCTGTGCCAATGACCTTGTTCTTCTAACTGAACATGACCAGAACTTGAGAAGAAATTTCAGGTGTGTAAGCAAGGTCTAGAATCAAAGGGCCTTAGAGTTAATTTAGCAAAAACCAAAGTCTTAGTAAGTAGGAAAGTGGACAAAACACAAATCCCTTTATGTAGATGGCCCTGCTTGATATTTAGAAAAGACATAGACTCTATACGATGTACCCAGGGCAAACTATGGACACATAAAAGGTGCAGCTGTTGATCTATGATGAATTAATTCACAAACAGTGCAGTGTTGTAACCCGGGTGAGTTGCTTGTTGAGTTGTGTACTTAGAGAGATGTTGACGTTAGGACGATGGTGGCGACAGAGATAGAGGTTACCAAATGCTGCTGGACAAAGTTGGTGAGTCTCAACGTGGCTGTTGTTGTGTTGTTGCTGGAACTAGCTGTGTTGTGTGTGGTCAGTGGCTAGACTTTAAAAAGGTCTGGAACCAAAGGACATCGAGATGAGGAGAAGCTGGGTTTTTATAAGGAGTTGTAGGCTCAAGACTGAGTTGAGAACAGGCTGTCACATGTGATCTTATTTGAAGGCTGCGATTGGTTGGGTTGCATATTGGTGTGTGATAGAGCAAGAGACAAATTTCACCAATACCAACCAATCAGAGTTGCGATAGAATGGGAAAGGTAGACATTGGGGTCATAGCAGTAAGAAAAGGGGAGAGAAGGGACCAGCAATAAATAATGGTTTAAGTAGACTGAGTTAAGGTTAGAGTAAATTAAATTAAGATGCATTACTTAGTGTCATCAGGGTAGAATTAAATGAAGAAGCGGAAAATTAAGCAAAGAAGTGCAAAAAGCAAACTTATCGGCACATAGCTGAATGAGTGAATAGATGGGTAATCCTTAGTAAAGAGCACATAGTTGGCTTGGTGGACTTGTTCATATGAATGGCCAAAAGGAAGCATGATGTCTCAAGCTACGAGAAAAAATAGAAGCTGTTATGAGCTAAATTAAAACTAATTTTGAAAGCAAGAACATGACATCTTTAGGTATGAGCAAAATTAAAAGACGATTAGGAAATAGCCTTTTAATTTTGCTTGTAGTTGAAGACATTGTTTGAACTATTCAAGCTGAAAGTTTTTATGCCTAGGATTATAACATTCCTTTTACAGAATTTCTCTAAGGTGAAAGGTTACTGTAAGAAAGCAGGTGTCCATTAGTTCTATGGAAGCCATAATTGTCATTGAGAAAAGAGAGAAATTCATTTTGTCAGTGTTACAAATTAAAATTAAAGTTTATGAATCTTTGATCAATAGTTTGAAATATTTTAGCAAGCACTATGGAGTAAAGTTAAGTTTTTGGCAAGTGATGTCTATAAGTTGATTATATTCATATTTCAAGTTAATTTCCATTCCTGCCTCCTGTTAGTAATGGTCTAAAGTAGTGGTTAATAACCTAAGAAATAGCTCCTGCTTATGGGTGTTCTGAGCTCACAGTTTAAGGGAGTGCAGGAGTAGGGGTGTTCTGTGTTTAGAGGGTGACAAGATTTTTAATAGAAATATTTAAATTAAGTTCAAAACACATTTTAAATACATTTTCAAAATAAAAAATCATTCTTGGAATTAAATATGAATCCAGCATTGTGTTTAGCAGTGAGCAGAAATATGGTTAATGCTACTTCAATGGCCATTATAAATTAGTGGAACAGTATACACTTCAAGCTATGTTCTTGAATGATGTGCAAGGCAAGACAATATAATTTTGACAAATGGCTATACTTCATAGTAGTGAGAGATATGGACTCTGAATGCAGAGAGGAATGAAGCTAGTATTCTCCAGTGGATGTGCAACATCAGGATGCATGTATAACAAGCACAGTACTTGGAGAAATACTGGGCACAAGAGGAATCGGTTGCTACTGAAAGAGAGAGACGGTGAGTTGTGAAATGAAAAGCATCTTACAAGAGTTATTATTCTGTAGTTAAAATTTGTTGAATCTTCCAGCTTTAGTTTAGAATTGGAGGTTCTGATATAAAATTGTTGACTGTGACTCCTTGCATCATATAACGGGTATAAAGCTTGATTTATTAGTACGTTGTTGCTGAAGGGTCGTAGTTAGTAATGTCTTGTTGCCTGTTGAATTGCTAAGATGGACGGGTTTGTTGCTTTATCTCTAAAAGTGGAATTGAACTTATAAACAAGTTTACACTAAAATCTTCTCATTGCTTACCAAAGTGAATCCTGCCCTGCCGCCCCATGGTTTCATTTTTATACAGTCAGGTGAAGCCTGTTGCTTCCTGTTAAGTGTCTGCAGTAGTGTTGTGATCGGATGACCCCACAGCTAACTGCTTCTTACCTTTAAACTCTTCCAGTCTGAATCCTCATCATTTGTGAGTTTAAACTGAATAGTTTCTCCTAGTTTGGGAAAAGCAGTAGTCTTCAGAATAGGTTTTTGCTTCTATTTTTTGATCTTGTAGTTTGATGCTTTACAATTTTGTCATCGTATCATCCATTGCTGTTTCCAGTTTCACATCCATATCACTCTCTTCATAAATATCAGGTCATTAAGAATGAAATGTCTGATTTTCTTATGCACCAAGTTTTACAGTCATTAATTCTTTGCTTTACAACATTGAAGAAATTACATCATCCACTTTTTGAAATGCAATTCGTGGTGTCTGATTATATTCTGAGTTTGCTCTTGTTAGTCAAGTTTTGTAAACCCATGGATAGATAAAAAATTTGTGTTGTTTATGAATATGAGTTCCATCATGGAACCAATGCATCCCAGACAGCTTGAAAGATCAACGAGGCAGGTGTCTGGTGAAGGTGTGGTAAATGAGAGCGCTGTACATTGTTGGTTTGAGAAGTTCCAGTCTGGTGACTTTACTCTTGAAAATCAGCCCTTTGGTAGACTCGAGACCAAGGTGGATAATGATGAGCTGGAAACTGTAGTGGAAGCGGATACATCTCAAACTCTGTGTGAGTTAGCAGCAGGGTTTGATGTTTCAATCCTAACTGTATTGGACCATCTGAAACATATTGGCAAGGTAAAGAAGCTGGTAGGTACCAAATGAACTGAATAAGCATCACATGACACATCGTCTTCAAACTTGCTGCTCTTTGCTATCACGGCATAAAAGTGAACCATTTTTGCATCATATTATGTGTGATGAAAAATGGATTCTTTTCAACAATAGCAAGTGTTCTGCATGGTGGCTGGATAAAGATAAAGTACCAAAACACAATCCCCAAAAGAATATTCACCAAGAAAAGCTAATGGTGTCTGTTTGGTGGTCCAGTGCTGGTATCATCCACTACAGCTTCATGGGACCTGGTAAGTCAATTACAGTGGATGTATGCATCAACCAATTGGATGAAATGATGAATGAACTTGCAATTAAACAACCAAGATTGGTCAACAGAGACAGGCCAATTCTCTTGCATGACAATGCTTGACCACACAATGCACAAAGAACATTACTCATGTTACAGGAACTGAACTTGGAAGCACTCTGTCATCTATCATATTCACCAGACCTTGCACCAACTGACTATCCTGCTTTCCAGGCATTAGACAAGTTTTTGCGAGGAAAAAACTTCAAATCTGAAGAAGATGCAAAAACAACCTTTTATGATTTCATCACCTCTTGCTCTCCAGAATTCTTCACTGCTGGCATAAATAAACTTCCGATAAAATGACAAAAATGTGTTGATAATTTAGGTGCATACTTTGATTAACTGCATTGCTTTTTGTTGAGATAAAGTAAAATAAACTTTCAGTTCTAAATTGGACACATTCCATTCTTAATGACCTGATAGATACTCTTGAAGTATTGTTACATCCTTTTGGTAGGGTTGTAATTTCATTGCTTTTATTATCTTCTGAAGAACTTTCAAAGATTTTATGACAGGGCACCAAACAGATGGATGCAGTTTTACCATTTTCCAAAGGCTATATTATGCTTGTCCTAACTTGGAGACAAAGAGTATGTCTTAATTTCTCTAAAGACTTGCACTCTATGAATCTTTGATGGTTGGTTAACTTACTTTGGTTGCTATGTTGTAATTTTTATTTCTTTAATAAATAACATTTGATTTCACTTCACTTTCGGTAAAGGTCTTGTCATGGGAATGTGATAAATACCAAACAAAATGCATTTCAAGTGTGGTTTTCTTCTCAACTTTACTGTTGTTCTCAAAGTCGAGTTCATGAGATATAACAGCAACTATGTCTCTAACATAGGGGTTGTTGAGAAGACTGTTTTCAAACAAATAATCTATCTTCCAGTTTCATGTTGATGACTCATGTTAATTAGGATATTGTCATGGTTTTTTTATGCTGTTCAATGATCATTAACCAATTACTGAAAGGTTAAGAAGATATAGACTTCTTTCCTTAATGAGTAAAAAACAAAATTTTCTGAATATCAGTTATATAATTATAATCTGCACCTTTGAAATCCTATTTCTGCAAAATTTTATTATTCTATGGATTTTCAAAAAACTCTGCAGAACTGAAGCCATTTCATTAATATTTACTTCATCGTCGTCATTTAACGTCCGCTTTCCATGCTGGCATGGGTTGGGCAGTTTGACTGAGGACTGGTGAGCCAGATGGCTGCACCAGGCTCAATCTGATTTGGCAAAGTTTCTACAGCTGGATGCCCTTCCTAATGCCAACCAATCCAAGAGTGTAGTGGGTGCTTTTACGTGCCACCAGCATGAGGGCTAGTCAGGCAGTTCTGACAACAATCATGCTCAAAAGGTGTTTTTTACATGCTACCTGTACAGGAGCCAGTCCGGCGGCACTGGCAATGACCATGCTCAAATATTGTTTTTCATGTGCCATTAAGGCAATGCTGGCAACAACCATGCTCAAATAGTGCTTTTTATGTGCCACTGGCACAGGAGCCAATCAGCGGCCCTGGCAATTACCATGCTCGGATGGTGCTTTTAATGTTCCACTGGTATGAGTGCCAATCAGGCAGTAATGTCATCGGCCACGTCAGCGATTTTGATTCCACTTGCCTCAACAGGCCTTCACAAGCAAAGTTTATTGTCCAATGAATGAGGGGAACTCATAAGTGGGCTGGTTACACTGTTAATATTTATTATACTGATTTTAACACTAATTTTCAATAACCTCAATCCTTTGCTGAGGTGGCATGTGTAAAAAGATTCGAGCAAGGTCGTTGCCAGTACTGCCAGACTGGCCCCTGTGCTGGTGGCACGTAAAAAGCACCCACTACACTCTGAGTGGTTGGCATTAGGAAGGGTATCCAGCTGTAGAAACTCTGCCAGATCAAGATTGGAGCCTGGTGCAGCCATCTGGTTCGCCAGCCTTCAGTCAAATCGTCCACCCATGCCAGCATGGAAAGCAGACGTTAAACGATGATGATGATGAAGTAAGATTATATTCATCAAAATAAAATTAAATTTATAAAACCTAGAATTTTCATATAATACATTTAAATTAAATATTATACAAGACAACTATATTTTGAGTGTCTGTTCTACTCCAGTTGGGTCTGTTATGTTACAAGCATTAAACTAGTTGGTAGCTTTCAATCTGGGAACATATTTTCATTATCTGTTTTGTAACTGGTTGTATATATTATATAGCAGCAGAATGTGATATTTAAAGAGTTAGTGTATACATTGTTGACGTTGAAGAAAAGAATATGAAGAAAGTGATGTTAAGAATGTTTTTTATTTGAAGTTTTTACTGAAACGGCCATCACCTTTTGTTTGTTGTGTCTGGAATGGCAAATTTAGTGGATAACATTTTCTTAGTTTTTACTGAAACGGCCATCACCTTTTGTTCGTTGTGTCTGGAATGGCAAATTTAGTGGATAACATTTTCTTAAATCTTACCGAAACTGTCAGGCAGCTTCTAAATAACTATTTAACCTGGTTCATACAACAGCAAAATCCTTTTTCTGTAATATTACTATCATCTAATATGATGAATGTAAAAACTAATTTCTGTGTGTCAGTGTGTCACACTTTGACCCCCTCTCTCACTATTCAGTGCCACTTCTATTTCTTATGATGAGGTGAGAGTAATAGTAGGCATAGAGATGGTGAGGGGGTGGTAAAGACAGATACCAAGAGAAAGAAAAAGAGGGGGGAGAGAAAGAGACAGAAAGAAATTTAGGGAGAGTTATGATGTTTTATTAAAAGTAGTAATGTTGGTGGTAGCAGTGGGAGTAATAATAAGAGAGAGAGAGAGATGATTTACAACTTTATTTAACCATGTCTCTTTGACAGAAATTCCTGTGGCCAACATACTGAACACTTTCATTTTTGTTTTATTTTTGCTTTACACACACACAAAATACACTTTAATTGGAATAAAGTTTCCCCCCAAATTAAACATATCTAATATAATAAATATGTCAGTATGTCACAGTTTTTCAACTTTAATAAATCTTTTCTATTGGAAGCACAAGGCCTCAAGTTTTGGGGGAAGGGATTGTCGATTACATTGACTGGTACTAATTTTAGTGACCCTGAAAGGATGAAAAACAAAGGTACCTTGACAGAATTTGAACTCAAAATACCTCTAAGCATTTTGCCTGGCATGCTAACAATTAGTTAGTTAGTTAGTTAGTTAATTTGGCTCAAAAGCAAATAGCAAGGCCATGTAGGGGGACATGGAGTTAAGTACAGGGTGGTGTTCATGTAAAGAGTTCAGGCCACTTGAGGTCCAGGTCGTCAGCATCTTCACCATCTCGTCTGGCAGCTTGTTCCACGGATCCGCAACCCGGACGGAGAAAGCTCCTCTCCTTCGATTGAGATGAAATCGTCGCAGGTAGAGCTTTTCGGAATGACCCCGCAGCCGACGCTCTGGAGCAGGAGTGAAGAACAGCTCTTTCGAGAGGTTACACTTTCCGCTTATGATGTTGTGGGTGAGAATGAGATCACTATGGCGGCGGCGTTTTTCAAGAGAATAAAGGTCGAGCGTCCTCAGCCTTTCTTCGTAGGACAAATTTTTGAGACTATGAACCATGCGGGTAGCCAGCTTCTGGACTCTTTCGAGATGCTGTATGTCTTTGAGGAGATAAGGAGAAGAGGCTTGAATCCCATACTCCAATATGGGTCTCACCAGCGTGACATAGAGTGGTAGGAATATGGCTGCTGTGAGCATTCCGAATGACCGTCGAATCAAGAACAGAATTCCGCGTGCTTTGTTGGCAGCATGGACGCACTGGGCCGAAGGCGAAAAGGAGGAATCCACCAAGATACCTAGGTCCTTTACCTGATCGGTCCTCTCCAGCAGCAGACGACCCGGCTCGAAATCAAGTTGAGTTGCAGGAGTAGAGCCGACAGGCAGATGACAGCACTTTGACACGTTCAGACACAGGTCCCAATCGTTAGACCACTTCCAAATTTGGTGGAGGCATCGACGAAGATCCTCTATATTACCGCGAGGAGCGACCAGTTTGATATCGTCGGCAAATAGAAGGGTGTGTTGCGTGAGGTCGTCAGGCAAGTCATTTATGAAGACTAAGAACAACAAGGGCCCAAGCACTGAACCTTGAGGCACGCCACTGCTCGCACTGGAGACGTCGGACCGCGAACCATTAACTTGGACTTGGAAGGAGCGATCTGAGAGGAAGGCACCAACCCATCGTACAATATCCGGATGGAAACTATATGCTTGAAGCTTGACAAGTAATAGGCGGTGGTTTACCGAGTCAAAAGCTTTGGCAAAGTCCAGTAAAACGATGTCAACAGCATCACTATCATCAAGGATGCGTGCCACCAATTCTTCCATTACTAGTAAGTTGGTCAAGCATGATCTCTTCGGCACGAAGCCATGTTGGGAATCAGAGATAGAGGCTGTGTTTAGGAGGTGGAGCATCATACTTTTCTTAAGGATGGTTTCGAACATCTTGCTGATTATTGATGTAAGGGAAACCGGTCGGTAGTTAAGCGGGTCTTTGCGGCTCCCTTTCTTGAAAATTGGGCAGATTATCGCTGTTCTCCAGTCTGCAGGTATAACACCCGTCGCCAATGACATACTGAATAGTCGTGTTAAGGGCTCGCAGATGACCGGAGCCAATGCTTTGATAACCCGTGGGTGTATGCCGTCAGAGCCTTGACCCTTGTTGTCATCGAGGCCTTGAATAACACGTTTGACTTTGTCCCACGTGATGACCAATCGAAGCATTGGAGGTACCAATCTATCAAATGGAGGGGGTTCACGACCATCATCTTGTTTGAAAATAGTTGAAAAAGCCTCGGCAAATAATTGACTCTATTGATAAGGGTCCTCAATCGATACGCCTGTTGAGTCTACCAACGTTGCAATCTGGTTGTTCAAGCGGGAATTCCGCTGGACATGGGCAAAGAAGGTTTTTGGATTGCTACTGGCATTTGCCGCGATTTTGTATTCATAACTGAAGCGTTCTTTCTTTTCGATTTTCACGGCTCGGTCTTGTTGAGTTTTGTACACCTCAAAAGCTGCAGTTGAATCCAGATTTTTGAATTCAGCCCAAGCAATATCTCTGAGTCGACGTTCTCGTTTAATCCTCTTCGTCACCCAGGGCTTGTGTTTCTTCCTCTTGGGAAGCCCAACGGGAACTGCCTGGTCAGTCAAACAGATTACATGTGCTTTGAGGGATGACCATAGCTCGTCAACTGTGGACAACGTCATCAGGGATCGCCAGTCCAGAAGCGCTGAAGCCTCGGTTAGAATTTCAAGATTAATTGCAGAGAAGACTCTACGTGGCAGCGAAGTAGTCGTGGGCGTAGAAAAAGTTGTGTGCATGATAAACTTCAGGACCGCATGATCACTCTTGGCAAGAGGGGCGCACACAGATACGTCTGACACTGATCTTGGATAGCGGGAGAATACCAGATCTAGCATAGATGGCTGCTGCCCAGACCGATGCCTTGTCGGATATTCAACATGTTGCGATAGAAAACAATCTTCAGCCACGTCAAGAAGGGCCTGGCCGAACCAGGAAGATGTTGTACAAATCGATGCGGGCCAATCGATCGTGGGAGCGTTGAAGTCTCCTAGTACCAAACAGTCATGCGAAGCTGAAACGAATCTTATCGCTTCGAGTAAATGAGCATCGTCCTGGGGGTCGGCAAGAGGCGGCCTGTAGACAGCCAACACGGGCAGGCAAAACTCAGATAGGCCCAGCTTGCAATAGACGGCATCGAATTTTGTTGTAGGCTGAGCATTAGTGGGTAGAATACCGCTGGACGGTTTGTGCTCAGACTTAACATACACAGCAACACCTCCACCTCGCCTTTTTCCTCTGTCACATCTGAAAAGGACGTAGCCCTGCAGGTGGATTTCTGAGTCCTTTACTGCTGGAGTCAGCCAAGTCTCGGTGATAGCTATCACATCAGGGGAGTCACGTATGGCCAGTGTAAATAGTTCACTGAACTTTGGGAATAAGGAGCATGAGTTGGTGTAGACGATGCTAAGCTGTGAAGTCTGAGGGGCGGGAGTTGGGGAACAAGCAGAATAAGGGGTATCAGAGATAGCATCGTTGACGGGGGTATAACTTCACTTCGATTTGCCCTCACATCACTTTCCCTGTCAGCACTACAGCATGGGATCAGAGGTAGGACTTGATTATCTGTCCATCTTGGATTCGTAAACCCTTCTCTCCCATTTGTTTCCTCATCTTTAGTTCGGATATCAGGTTTCTCCGGCGAATTCTCTCTCTTAGTGAGTATAGCTCATCGCCTTAATATCATGCAATAAACGTGAATGTCAGTGTGTCACACTTTTTCAACTTTACTCCTAGAGGCTGTAGCCCAACATATACCATTTTGAAATCAGGCTGACTCTGTGAGTAAATTAAAATAATTCCGGGCCAAATCCAGACCCCCCAATCCTGAAGTTTGGGATTCCCAAATTTTCATTTCTGTGATTATTTTTGGCGAATTTTTAACGTGACTTTTTGCAGCAAATTTTTTTTATGATAACAATTTTTATAATCTAAAGCTATATCCATGAGTAAATTAAAAAGATTCCAGGCTGAATCCAGAAATTTTGGATTCCTATGTTTTCATTACTGCGATTGTTTTTGGTGAATTTTTTTTTTTTTTTTTTTACATGATATTTTTGCAATGAATATGATTGTCTTTGGGATATGACTCTGACGGAAGCAATTGCAAGAAATTCTCCAAAACAAGCCAGAGATCTGTTTGCAGATCTTCCCATTCGGGGTCAGTTGCTTAAAAGCTTTATACTAGCTTAAAACTGCCGTAAAGAGTGGCCTTTGAGCTAGTTTCACATATTTGAATATCTTCCGTTTCCAAACAGTATGTTCTGCAATGAAGAAGTGTGGGGAGAAGGCATCTCTAAATGCTAATCTATAAAACACAAAGTAAATCTCTACAATATGACATCACATGTATTTGCTGCTGTATGACATCATTGTTTTTGTCAGGAGAAGTCATTGGGCAATTGCTGGCAAAACACATTCTATATTATTAGCTGGCATCAACAAACGGCATGTATTTGCTTGCATGAGGCATTTTATATTAGCAGAAATGAACAAACATTATGTATTAGATGGCACAAGACATTATATATTTGGTTACATCAAAGATAGCATATTTTCTGTGCTGAAACATCATATACTTGTTGTTACAAAACATCACATCGTTATTGTTACAAGAGATCAGTTATTGTGTGCCATGAGATATCATATATTTCCTGTTAACCAACTGCATATAGTACCTGCCGTGAAACCTCATATATTTGCTAGCACAGGACATCTTACATTTACTTCTGTGATATCTCATGCATTTACCAGCATCAGACACCTTCTGTTTCCTTACACAATACCTCACTTATGTGCTGGTCTCAGACAGCATTTATCTGTTGCCTTGAAACATCATATAATTGCTACCATTGGACATTATATATTCACCAGATTGAAACAGAATGTCTTTGCTTATCCAACTTACTGGGCCTGTGGACTGCTCATAAGCATTCAAGTTACTGTCTATATGTTGTATATATTCAAACAGAGCTGACTGAGTCTACTCAATATCAACCACTTAATGGATATATATAATGTGTTATATACACTAAACACCTTACAGCATGGAATACACACACACACACACACACACAGAGGGCTTTTTATTTATTTAGTATCACATGCAGGTTTTTATGACAAATTATAGTTTCTCACAGGGGAATCACTACATTGACTTCCTTTCACACTCACCCGAGAGCACAGAACCTTACATTTCCAGGACTGAAGGAAGCAAGGAGAACACAAGTGACGGAGAGAATCTCTCGTGTTGACTTGAAGCCAGTTTTCTGCCTTTTTTCATCAAAAGCTTTTGTTTTACAGTTTGATAGATCTTGAAGCCTTCAACCTGCTTCTGCTCTTGTTGAGTAGACTGAGAAAATTTATATCAGAGTGGTAGTTACTTTCAATAATATTGCATACATTTGCTACCTTTTCTTTATTTTCAGCAATGCTGTCTAGGAATTTCGTTCAGATGCTGATTTTGTTGGACTTTTCCCAAATCAACACCTCACTATTTTCTGAGAAGTCCTTTTACCTGAATGGATCTTGTAATAATTATGAATTCATTACTTTTTCGTAACAAGTAGACTATATTAATCATTGAGATATTTGTAGAATTAATTGCCACAAATAAATTTGAATATTCAATGTATATTCTTTACGAATAACAATTTCTTCTCATACATCAATTTGCTCCAGATTACAGTTGAGTTTTACATTTTACACACACAGACACACACACACGCACACCTATATCATTCACACATATCACACACGCATAGATATCATTCACATGGTAGTGTGTGAATAATATTCTTAAGATCAGCTTTTGCTCACTTGTGGCCAATTTGACACTTTACCAAAATTCAGTTTTAACTCAATCTTAATTCATTTTTTTTGCACTACAATGGACCATTGGTAAGCTACATTTTCACATAAAATAATAGAAATTTGGTTCAGTAGAAAAAAAGTTATAATAGAAAGTGTAGGGCCAAAAATGTGAGAGTAATGTCTGATATTTACTTTAATTCATAATTTCTTAGTTATTTGAAAATCAAATTATGCTTTAATTATATATTTTTAAAAGAACTTGAGTAGAAGCTTTTGGGGAAAACCCCATTAAAAGATATTAGATTGAAAAAAGTTATGCAGCTTTATGTAGCCAAAAACTTGGTAACACCTAAAATTGATGTTTGACTCAAAATATCTTGGGTATTTCAAATGCAGACTATACTTTAATTATATTTTTTTAAAAGACCTCAATGAGTAAAATCTTTTGAAAACTCCATTAAAAGATCATCATCATCATCGTTTAACGTCCGCTTTCCATGCTAGCATGGGTTGGACAGTTCAACTGAGGTCTGGGAAGCCAGAAGGCTGCACCAGGCCCAGTCTGATTTGGCAGTGTTTCTACAGTTGGATGCCTTTCCTAACACCAACCACTCCGTGAGTGTAGTGGGTGCTTTTTACATGCCACCGGCACAGGTGCCATACGAGGCTGGCAACGGCCACGATAGGATGGTGCTTTTTACATGTCACTGGCACGGAGGCCAGCGCTGGCAACGGCCACGTTCAAATGGTTCTCTTACGTGCCACCGGCACTGGTATCACAATTACAATTTCCATTGATTTTGATCGAATTCGATTTCACTTGCCTCAACAGGTATCAGTTATCTCAAAAGATATCAGATTGAAAAAAGTTATTGCAATTTTAAGTGATGAAAAAAAAAGTGATAATTTGTTTCTAACTTTTACTCAATTTTAATTTGATTTTGCACTAATGGTAAACTACTGTATGTATGTGTGTGTGTGTGTGTGTGTATATATATATATATATATATATATATATATGATTGTTGTTTTTGTGTGGCCCTAAGACTTTATTCTCTTCATTTTGTCCCTTGTCTGTTTACTAACGGTCTAATCTTGAGCCTGTCTTATGTTTTGATCCCATTCCTGGCATGTTTCTTGACGGTGCCTCCAGAGTGGAAGCAATATTATCGATAATGGCCAAAATTGTGCTTTGACCCTCTGGCTGATAACTGAAGAGGAGTTGGTGACTTATGTTTTCTGTTCATCTGTATTTAGTATATATTCATTTACTACATGTTTTTTAAATTATATATATGTATATATATATATCGGGTTCAGTCCCACTGCGTGGCATCTTGGGCAAGTGTCTTCTGCTATAGCCCCGGGCTGACCAATGCCTTGTGAGTGGATTTGGTAGACGGAAACTGAAAGAAGCCTGTCGTATATATGTATATATATATATGTATGTGTGTTTGTGTGTCTGTGTTTGTCCCCATAGCATTGCTTGACAACCGATGCTGGTGTGTTTACGTCCCCGTCACTTAGCGGTTCGGCAAAAAGAGACCGATAGAATAAGTACTGGGCTTACAAAGAATAAGTCCCGGGGTCGATTTGCTCGACTAAAGGCGGTGCTCCAGCATGGCCGCAGTCAAATGACTGAAACAAGTAAAAGAGAAAAAGAGAAATATATATCATCATTATCATTGATTAATGTCCGTTTTCCATGCTGGCATGGGTTGAATGGTTTGACTGAGGTCTGGGGAGCCAGTGGACACACCACACTCCAATCTGGTCTGGCAGAGTTTCTACAGCTGGATGCCCTTCCTAATGCCAACCACTCCAAGAGTGTAGTGTGTGCTTTTTACATACCACTAGCACAGGAGCCAGCCAAGAGGACCTGTCATCGACCACATTCCGATAGTGCTTTCTACTTCCATTTACTAATACATTCCCTACTTTTAGGTCACTTTAAATAAAACCCTTGATTCAATAATACTGTGTATAAACTCTATACTTGGAATGACCAATTTTAAATACTGTTGGATTTTACTCATAAGGTATTGGAATCTGATATGCATACCATTCTGCCTAAATAATGGATCTACAGATGCAATATTTCTGCATATCTCACATCTATATTCATTCTTCCACTTCACTCTCTATTTCGTATCTTATCTAAATTAACTATTGCTTAACCATCCTCTCACACTGTCTCTGATGAAGATATAATAAATATCCTAGAAACAGCTGTAAGACCTATTTATAAATCTTCTAAAATCTACACAGCCTTGGTTTTATTTATCTCACTATGAAAAGAATTTTTATATACGCACGCTGATATTTGACCTAAGTTGGACCCCTTATTCACATAATCACTGAATCTGGAACTTAACAATGGTCTATCCATAGCATTTATTCAGCATTACCTGACACTTTTGGGTCTCACTGATACCATTACCTCTCATAACCTATCATCATCATCATCATCATCATCATCATTTAACGTCCGCTTTCCATGCTAGCATGGGTTGGACGGTTCAACTGGGGTCTGGGGAGCCCGAAAGCTGCACCAGTCCAGTCAGATCTGGCAGTGTTTCTACAGCTGGATGCCCTTCCTAACGCCAACCACTCCGAGAGTGTAGTGGGTGATTTTATGTGCCACCGACACAGGTGCCAGACGAGGCTGACAAACGGCCACGCTCGGATGGTGTTTTTTATGTGCCACCGACACAGGTGCCAGACGAGGCTGGCAGACGGCCACGCTCGGATGGTGTTTTTTATGTGCCACCGACACAGGTGCCAGACGAGGCTGGCAGACGGCCACGCTCGGATGGTGTTTTTTATGTGCCACCGACACAGGTGCCAGACGAGGCTGGCAGACGGCCACGCTCGGATGGTGTTTTTATGTGCCACCGACACAGGTGCCAGATGAGGCTGGCAAACGGCCACGATCGGATGGTGCTTGTTACGTGCCCACAGCACGGAGGCCAGTCGATGCGGTACTGGCTACGGCCACGTTCGGATGGTTTTCTTATGTGCCACGTGTCACCATCACTGGTACCACAAAGATACAAATTCCATTGATGTTCATCTATTTTGATTTGTTTTGATTTGATTTTCACTTGCCTCAGCAGGTCTTCACAAGTGTCACAAGAAGGAAGGTATGCACAGGTGGACTGACTACGTCCCAGGTAGGGGCCATGGGTTATGGCCTGACTAGTCTTGCCGGGTCTTCGGAAGGTGTTTTTATGTGCCACCGACACAGGTGCTAGATGAGGCTGGCGAACGGCCACGTGCCCACCGCACTGACTACGGCACTGATGGATTTCTTGTGTGCCACAGGCACTGGTACCACAAGATACAAATTCCATTGATGTTCATCTATTTTGTCTATTTTGATTTGATTTTCACTTGCCTCAACCGGTCTTCACAAGTGTCACAAGAAGGAAGGAAGGTATGCACAGGTGGACTGACTAGTCTTGCCGGGTCTTCGGAAGGTGTTTTTATGTGCCACCGACACAGGTGCCAGATGAGGCTGGCGAACGGCCATGATCGGATGGTGTTTGTTACGTGCCCACAGCACGGAGGCCGGTCGATGCGGAACTGGCTACGGCCACGTTCGGATGGTTCTCATGTGTGCCACCGGCACTGGTACCACAAAGATACAGATTCCATTGATGTTCATCTATTTTGATTTGTTTTGATTTGATTTTCACTTGCCTCAACAGGTCTTCACAAGTGTCACAAGAAGGAAGGTGTGCACAGGTGGACTGACTACGTCCCAGGTAGGGGCCATGGGTTATGGCCTGACTAGTCTTGCCGGTCTTCGGATGGTGTTTTTATGTGCCACCGACACAGGTGCTAGATGAGGCTGGCGAACGGCCACGTGCCCACCGCACTGACTACGGCACTGATGGATTTCTTGTGTGCCACAGGCACTGGTACCACAAGATACAAATTCCATTGATGTTCATCTATTTTGTCTATTTTGATTTGATTTTCACTTGCCTCAACCGGTCTTCACAAGTGTCACAAGAAGGAAGGAAGGTATGCACAGGTGGACTGACTAGTCTTGCCGGGTCTTCGGAAGGTGTTTTTATGTGCCACCGACACAGGTGCCAGATGAGGCTGGCGAACGGCCATGATCGGATGGTGTTTGTTACGTGCCCACAGCACGGAGGCCGGTCGATGCGGAACTGGCTACGGCCACGTTCGGATGGTTCTCATGTGTGCCACCGGCACTGGTACCACAAAGATACAGATTCCATTGATGTTCATCTATTTTGATTTGTTTTGATTTGATTTTCACTTGCCTCAACAGGTCTTCACAAGTGTCACAAGAAGGAAGGTGTGCACAGGTGGACTGACTACGTCCCAGGTAGGGGCCATGGGTTATGGCCTGACTAGTCTTGCCGGGTCTTCGGATGGTGTTTTTATGTGCCACCGACACAGGTGCTAGATGAGGCTGGCGAACGGCCACGATCGGATGGTGTTTGTCATGTGCCCACAGAACGGAGGCCAGTTGATGCGGTACTGGCTACGGCCACTTTCGGATGGTTTTCTCTTGTGTGCCACCGGCACTGGTACCACAAAGATACAAATTCCATTGATGTTCATCTATTTTGATTAGTTTTGATTTGATTTTGATTTTGATTTTCACTTGCCTCAACAGGCCTTTGATTTTCACTTGCCTCAACAGGCCTTCACAAGTATCACAAGGAGGAAGGTATGCACAGGTGGACTGACTACGTCCCAGGTAGGGGCCATGGTTTATGGCCTGACTAGTCTTGCCGGGTCTTCGGAAGGTGTTTTTATGTGCCACCGACACAGGTGCTAGATGAGGCTGGCGAACGGCCACGACCGGATGGTGTTTGTTATGTGCCCACAGCACGATGGCCAGTGATGCGGTACTGACTACAGCCATGTTCGGATGGATTCTTGTGTGCCACCGGCACTGGTACCACAAGCGGTACTGACTACTTTTTATGTGCCACCGACACAGGTGCTAGATGAGGCTGGCGAACGGCCACGACCGGATGGTGTTTGTTATGTGCCCACAGCACGATGGCCAGTGATGCGGTACTGACTACGGCCACGATCGGATGGATTCTTGTGTGCCACCGGCACTGGTACCACAAGCGGTACTGACTACGGCCATGTTCGGATGGATTCTTGTGTGCCACCGGCACTGGTACCACAAGCGGTACTGACTAAAGCCACGTTCGGATGGATTCTTGTGTGCCACTGGCACTGGTACCACAAGGATACAAATTCCATTGATGTTCATCTATTTTGATTTGTTTTGATTTGATTTGATTTTCACTTGCCTCAGCAGGTCTTCACAAGTCGGAAGGTATGTACAGGTGGACTGACTACGTCCCAGGTAGGGCCCACGGGTTATGACCTGACTAGTCTTGCCGGGTCTTCGGATGGTGTTTTTATGTGCCACCATGTTCCCACAGCACGGAGGCCAGTCGATGCGGTACTGGCTACGGCCACGTTCGGATGGATTTCTTGTGTGCCACAGGCACTGGTACCACAAAGATACAAATTCCATTGATGTTCATCTATTTTGATTGATTTTCACTTGCCTCAGCAGGTCTTCACAAGTGTCACAAGGAGGAAGGTATGCACAGGTGGATCGACTACGTCCCAGGTAGGGGCCACGGGATATGGCCTGACTAGTCCTGCCGGGTCCTCTCATGCACAGCACACTTCCATAGGACTCGGTCTTCAGTCATTTCCTTGGTGAGACCTAAAGTTCGAAGGTCGTGCTTCATCACCTCGTCCCAGGTTTTCCTGGGTCTACCTCTTCCACAGGTTCCCTCAACTGCTAGGTTGTAGCACTTTTGCACACAACTATCTTCAGCCATTCTCGTCACATGACCATACCAGCGCAGCCGTCTCTCTTGCACACCACAACTGACACTTCTTAGGTTCAACTTTTCTCTCAAAGTACTTACACTCTGACGATTATGAACACTGACATTACACATCCATCGGAGCATACTGGCTTCATTTCTTGCAAGCTTACGCATATCCTCAGCTGTCACGGCCCATGTTTCACTACCATGTAGCATGGCTGTACGTACACACGCATCATATAGTCTGCCTTTTACTCTTAGCGAGAGACCTTTTGTCACCAGCAGGGGTAAGAGCTCTCTAAACTTTGCCCAGGCTATTCTTACTCTAGCAGTTACACTTTCAGCACACCCACCCCCGCTACTGACTTGGTCTCCTAGGTAGCGGAAGCTATCAACTACTTCTAGTTTGTCTCCCTGGAACGTGGTAGAAGTTGGACTCTGCACATTTCCAGTGTTTATTTCTCCTGAGCATCTGCCACAGACAAAAACTATTTTCTTAGTTAGCCTTCCTTTGACATTGCTGCACCTCTTATGTGTCCATAGCTTACACTTGGTGCACCTTATAGAGTTTCTACCTACACCTTTTTTACAGATCGAGCAGGGCCATCTACCTGAAGTCGTTTGTGGTTGGTCCACCTTCCTACTTATTAGGACTTTGGTTTTGGCTAGGTTGATTCTAAGCCCCTTCGATTCTAATCCTTGTTTCCACACCTGAAACTTCTCCTCCAGTTCTGATAGTGACTCAGCAATTAGAGCAAGGTCATCAGCATATAGGAGCTCCCAGGGGCATCCTGTCTTAAATTCTTCCGTTATTGCCTGGAGGACTATGATAAATAGGAGGGGGCTGAGGACTGAACCTTGGTGGACCCCAACCTCTACCCGGAATTCTTCACTGTACTCGTTGCCAACCCTCACCTTACTAGCTGCGTCTCTGTACATGGCTCGCACAGCTCTCACTAACCATTCATCTATCCCTAGTTTCCTCATTGACCACCAGATAAGGGATCGGGGGACCCTGTCAAAGGCTTTCTCTAAGTCAACAAAAGCCAGGTACAAGGGCTTACCTTTGGCTAGGTATTTCTCCTGCAGCTGTCTTACCAGGAATATAGCATCAGTAGTACTTTTCCCTGGCACGAACCCAAACTGCATATCATCTAAGCTAACTCTCTCTCTAATTAACTGGGCTATAACCCTCTCCGTAACCTTCATTACCTGATCCAACAGCTTGATGCCCCTGTAGTTATTTGTATCTAGGGCATCGCCTTTACCTTTGTAGCAGTTGACTATTATGCTGCTACACCAGTCATTGGGTATGACTCCTTCGTGTATCACCTGGTTAACTATACGGGTGACTATGCTATAGCCGACACTACCAGATATTTTGAGCATCTCTGCAGTAATTCCTGATGGGCCTGGGGCTTTCCCTGTCTTCATGCTTACATATATAGTATATGCATGTGTATATATATATATATATATATATATATATTAGTTTAGCATGCCAAAATGAAGACTTGAAAAGTGACCCCAATTGTAATTGGTAGAACTGTATACATGTTCAATCTCATGTGGACATCTTGTGTATAGTTCTGCAAATTATATTTGCAAAGACGATCACACTGATGAGTTGTGGATAATTACGTAAATGATTATGTAAGCGTTAACAAAACCTGGTTTGTGATTAATCTCTATTTTGTATCTTTTCATTTGTCTTCCTCTCTTAGATTCTGGGCATTTGCTAAATTTTTCTTGAGAACATTCCTTTCTTAGTGGTAAGGGCATAGTGGATCTTCTAGCATAATGGATGTCCACTTACAGGTCATCCCTTTTATATGTATATATATATATATTTCATCGTCATTTAGCATCCGCTTTCCATGCTAGCATGCGTTGGACAGTTCAAATGGGGTCTGGGAAGCCTGAAGGCTGCACCAGGCCCAGTCTGATCTGGCAATGTTTCTACGGCTGGATGCCGTTCCTAACGCCAACCACTCCATGAGTGTAGTGGGTGCTTTTTACGTGCCACCGGCACAGGTGCCAGACGGGGCTGGCAAATGGCCACGGTCGGATAGTGCTTTTTATGTGCCACCGACACGGGGGCCAGGCGAGGCTGGCAATGGTCACAATCGGATGGTGCTTTTTATGTGCCACCGGCACTGGTGCCAGATGGGGCTGGCAAACAGCCACGGTCGGATGGTGCTTTTTATGTGCCACTAGCACGGGGGCCAGGCGAGGCTGGCAATGGTCACGATCGGATGGTGCTTTTTTACGCGCCACCGGCACGGAGGCCCGTCGGAGCAGTGCTGGCAACGGCCACGTTCGGATTATATACACATTATATATATACATAATAGATTCTTATATATACACACATACACATTACATATATATATATTATATGCATTATATATATAACCTGATTAACTATGTGAGTGAATAAGCTGTATCTCATTGTGCATGATATTTTAATCACCTTGGCAGTGATATCTGATAGTCCGGGGGCTTTCTCAGTCGTCATGTCCTTAATTGCCGTATTATACTGCTATCAACTCTGATGGCTGGTCCCTCAATTGGTTTGATATTTGCAAGACTCCCCTCCCCCCATTTAATAACCTTTCAGAGTGTCACTTCCATGCGTCTTTCTTCTCCGAGTCACTAAATGCAAGCCTATCATCCATTTGAACACATTTCTCATCTCACACTAGAATATTGGCAAACGACTTACTTTCTGCTATTCCTCTTGCTATGGAAGTGTTAAAAACAGCATCCATCTTGCGAACACGTTATGCCCACCCCCACTGAAAATTTAGTGTTGGAAACAGTTAAAGTGTCTTCTGTTTCCATCTCATTAAGTGTGCTTTAACAAAATTAGTCAACACTTAACTCAATCTTTTGTGAAACAAAAAAATACCAACAAAAAAAAAACACACACACACAGAGTACTGGATAACTTTTTTTTATTCTTTTAAATATGACACACAGTTCTTAGTTCCAAAAATTTCAGCGAAAATAGAATTTTTACTTCACAAAGTTCAAGACCAGCTGTAAAACAATTGCTCGATATCCAAAACGATCCAATCAGAATCGACAGAATCGAATCTGAAATCTCTAAATCCAATTATATTCCCATAGGTTTATAACTGTTTCACTCCTGATTTTAAAGGAATGAGGCAAAGATGTGAACAGATTAACTTGGTTAGTTTGAATAAATGATTTCATCATTTCCAATACTACATGTACTGCAGGCCTGAAGACAAATTCTATCTCATTAAAGAGAAGCTCTTAACAATATGTAGTGATGGTCATGACTCTTATAGTGTTACAGTTAAAGCTACCCTGCCATAAAAACACTATTATTGTTGTTTTAATATTGTACGATATATTGTCCTCTCATTATAATGTCATGACACGTTTGACCTCTGGTCTCACTCATAGCACTAAGACACTCGAAAATATGCACAGCTCAGAATTTCTCTGGTTTTTTAACTGCCTCATTCATTCAAACTCATCTATTCTCTAAAATAATTTTTGTTTGGTCTGCCGCTGCTATGAGTAACTTTGTTTCTTGGCTACATGTAAATACATATTTCATACTCTAAATAATTTCATACTCTAAAATAATTCTTTCTTGTTTGCTCTACCCCTTAAAATGGCTTTTTCATGTCTATGGTTGCACCCACCCTTTCCCACCAATACTGGAAATCTCTTTCTCTTACCAGGACATCCAGTTGCCCTTCCCCCTCTCATATTGGTAATCTTGCCACCCTCTCCTTTCTTTCCCCCATCTCTGGACTAACTAAACCAGATAGCAGCCCACTTACCCCTCTCTCTTTTTTTTTATATTTATATCTGCAGCATCAGTAATGCTTACGCCCACAATGCTCATAATGCTTTTTTTACGCCCCCCCCCCACCTGCAAACACTTTCATATACACTGCTTCCCTACTTCCACCCCACCCTCTAGTAGAGGCAATAACCTTAACTCTAACATATTTGAATGACAGAAGGTTAAAAGCCAGAACAACTATTATGACGTCTGTTACCTCCCATATCTCCCCAGTTCTCGGAGTTGGCACTGTAAATGACTTTGTACCAACTGCCTACTGTCACTGCAATCCTTAAATAATGCCATTGAAGTATCCAAAATTGGTAAATTTCTTCCTAGGAGTTTACTGATCCTCAATGGCCGTGCCTCTTGCATTACAAACTTCTTAACAAAAAATAAAGAAACCCTTGACTGCCATCAAACAATGCACATATATGTACCGCAGTGGGAATACTTCTACCAACTTAGTTTTTTTAATACCAACTTAGTTTTTTTAATACCAAAATATCAAACAAAACCAATATCAAAGGCTTGGCTATCTCCAGTCAGCTATTTTTCTGGGGTTAAAATTGTTTAGGTGAGTTTCAACTTATAAACAGAAGGTTGTTAAAGATGTTTATTGTTGAGTATTTGTTGGTTTGAAGGTGATGTAATTTACATTTACAGAATTTTTATATTCTAATTTTTAAAATTTTGATTACTTAAATATAGTTTTATTTCCCAATTTATTTAAAATCCTATTTATAATCTTTTAATTTTTAAGCCTCTTAGAAAGGTTTATATTTCTCTAATATTTGATTCTGAGGTAAAGCACCAAACTGGCAGAACTGTTAGCGCACGGGGCAACCTGCTTAGCAGCATTCCACCCATCTTTACTTTGTGAGTTCAAATGCCACCAAAGTTGACTTTGTCTTTCATCTGTTTGAGGTTAATGAAATAAGTACCAGTTGAACACTGGATGGGTGATGTAATTGTTTCCCCTCCCCCAAACTTCCTGGCCTTGTGCCAAAATTTGAAACCAATATTTAATTTTGAGGTACCAAGGATTATTTTAATGATAATATCTAATCTTTTCATATTTTATTCCTAAGAAGCTGTCTGACCCATCCTTCATTCTTTGATATACTTTTCTCATTTAATATTGTGGTTCTTTTGATAAGTGGGAAAGATGACAGGACTCTGGTAACATCAGGGAAACGGTCAAGCTCACTTCATCTTTGAACACCTAATACAGTCCAGATCATCATCATTTAACATCTGTTTCCCATGCTGGCATGACTTGGATGGTTTGACTGGCAGCTGGGGAACTGTACCAGGTTCCAATTTGATTTCACGTGGTTTCTATGGTTGGATGCTCTTCCTAATGCCAACCACTCCAAGAGTGTATGTGCCACTGGCATGGGTGTCAGTTATGTAACACCAGCATCAGCTACAACTATGATCTCACTTGGCATGAAAGGTCTCCTCAAGAACAGTATATTGCCGAAGGCCTCAGTTACTTGTCACTCCCTCTGTGCGGCCCAACGTTCAAAGTGTGCTTTTTACATACCACCGGCATGGGTGCCAGTTACACGACACTGGCATCGGTCAAAGGTCTTCGCAAACCATGTCATATCACCCAAACCATGGTATCTGTTGATATCTTCTTCTTTGTCTCCAGATACATTGACAATATCACAGTTAACAAACAGTGTCTTAAAATAAAAGACAGGACACAACAACATCTAGACCGTACAACAAAACAGTTTTCTTCTGAATGCCCACATTACTAAACACCAGAGTATTTTCAAATATAGAAATATTACTCCTTAGTGGGGTGGGGTGGGGTTTTTGTAGAGAATTAACTGAAACTCCAGATGAAATATTGTTTGCTTTAAAGAAAGAGAATAGAGTGGAGTTACACTCAACAACAGTAACTTATAACTGGCTTTGGTTGATAGTTCAGTCTGTTCTGTGACGATGTGACATACTCCATCTTCAAGTGTTATGGAATATATTTGTCAGTCATGAGCATGCCTGCAGACAACGTGGACAACCTTCCTAATCTTCATTCATGAAGCCAAGCCATGACCAAGAAATTTTACTAGTGATTGCAGTTATGAGATATCTAAAGTGAATTTAATGTGTAATCGCATGGAGTATGCAAATCCTAGCTAGAGATTATTTTAAAACCTGTCTAAAGTCTATAATAACTTTTCCTTCCAGCAAATTGTGTGAAATAACTGTAAAACCAAAAACATTGATAACAGAATTTGCAGATAAAACAAATTTTAGTCTTTTAGAATATGATCAAAATCAGTGAGAGAAATTTTAAGTATATTTGGATCATTGACTTTTGAGATTATTAACAAAACTTGTAACTGATCTTATTTTCTCTTGTTTTGTCCATTTTAGGTTCAAGAATTCATTGATATGATTCCAGAAGGTGGTGGCATCATGAGTCATGATTTTATCTTACAACTTTGGAAATGTCTGCTGGATGATTGGTTTGGAGTTGGTGCCACTGTTTATATTGTGACACCACAGATTGACCCAGAACGCCTGTTCAGCATATATTTACTAATGATAAGGAATAAAGGAACTGGTTTTAATGTTACTCTGTTGACACCAGAGAAAGGACCAGATCGTTTCAGTAAAGTTCTGGACACAGCCAAGCAGTTGATGAAAAAGACTCGAACATCACGGCATACCTTGCTTGTATCTGATGTAAAACGTGAGTGGGTTACTAACAAACTAACAATTCGCCATGAAGAATTCTCCACTAATTTCATAGCTGCCTACAAAGACCACGAAGCAGAAGTGTTGACAACAACTGCTTATTTCCACAAAAGTCATTTTAACTTTAACCAGAAAGATACAGTCACATATAATAAGTTACCAACATCTGAATTACGACGTAACTATCTCCTTCCTTTAGGGTTCGGAGAGAGAAATTTTTGAAGTCTGGTTACTATTCTCTTTGTGAATTTGAGTAATTTTTGGTATTCCACCAGGGACATTAGAATAAGGAACAAACGTTTCCAGTATTGAGAAGACATTCCAGATATAAATTTACCAACACTGCTGGGTGTATTTCACTTTCATTTCCTTTGACCATTGCTCAAGGTTTGATAATTATTGTAAGAGCAAATTTTGAGGCTGAAAGAACCAAAATATTTCTGAAGCATGTCAATAAATATTTGGAGGATAAAATATATTGTAACTTAGGGTTTCAGCAACATGGAATGGATGAATCCCCATAGAGGACCGAAACTGTTTCACCCATCAAAGGAAGATTTCTCAAGAAAAATTTGTTAAAGCAGCGCTGTAATGTCTCTACTTCAGTCTGTTTCTCCTGTCTTTACTAATCAAACTCTATTTCTGTGTGTGTCTAATTTATTTGCTCAGTATTTTGATTTCGATATACAAATACTGTATATATAAACCAAACAATGCAAGCATGGAAAAGCAGCTGTCAAAATAACAATGATTCCGGATTTAGTTTCTATTTCTTGCTCCACAATGAAATCTTTCATCTGCCATCATTTTCAGGAAGTTTGTGACTTAAAAAAGAAAGAAAAAGTGGGGACATATTCTGTACTTACAAAAGCTGCACTGAGATTATCATTTCAATAAACCTTTGGTGAAATATGCTGATAATAAAGAAGTATTTCTATTTTGTTCTATTGAATAATTCACTTTTGCCCAGCCATGTAGAATGTACTGAATTGTGTTCAAAATGAAGATATTGACCATGTCTTAATAGAACAGGTAGAAACAGGCTTGTAATCATAATTCTTACAATAGCAATCTAATTACAAAGGCATTTGCACTTTACATCTAATTTAGCAATTCCTATGTTTAAAAGTGAACCACTAAAAATAATTGTTAGCAAGGAAAATGTGTCAGGTTAGAGGTAGCAGCAGTTGTAGGAACAGGCAGCAGAGAGGGAGGGAGGACACTATAGATCTGTGATCCAGCAACTTGTGTGTGTGTGTTGGTTAATTCAGCAGTATTTTCAGACATGCAGCAGTTATCAGAGCTTCAGTAGTCTTAGGTGTGTATTTTCACTTACATTGTAAACAAAATAATGATCTGCTGAGGATTCAAGAAAACTGCTGCAAGTCTCCTGTAAACCAAAATGTTGCAAACATCCCTTCAATGTTAGATTGGGGCAAGGTTTCATTAAAAAATAAAAACTACTCTGAAAAACCAATTTAATGTTATAGTGGGAAATGTTTAAAATCCAGTCCAGAAATTTTCCTTCGTGTATATACATTTGCTTTTCAATCACCTGGCTCTGTGTTTAGTCCCACTGCATGACACCTTGGGCAAGTATCGTCTATTATAGCCATGGGCTGACCAAAGCGTTGTGAGTGGATTTGGCAGATAGAACCTGCAAGAAGCCCATTTTGTGTGTTTGTGTCCTCTACCACCACTTGACAACTGCTGTTAGTTTATATCCCTGTAATTTAACAGGATGACACAAGACATTGATATAATAAATACCAGGCTTTAAAAATAATTACTGGGGTTGATTTATTTGACCCTTTGAAGTGGTGCCCCAACATGGCTGCAAACCAATGACTGGAACCAGTCAAAGCTACGCACATATTTCATGCTGCGATGTTGGTTCATCTGATATTGTGGGTAGGAGAATGTTCTTCAGTCCTTTTGAAGAAACATTGGGTAAGTTTCTTAATTTTTCTGGCAGAGGACTGAAAATTTGTGAATCCCAAGCTGATATTAGATGGAGTGGTCAGTACCTTTTAGTGTAGTAACATTGGATTGTTTGAAGCTGTGCACTTAGTTTCACATTGCGCAGTGACCACAGGGTCAACATGACTTCTTGATCCTTAGAATCCATCTTGGTAATGTGCACATGAAATGATGCGTCATTACATATGCTGTGTGTGACTCTGGGAGTGCAGTACCTCCAGGTCCTATACATGTAGGTTATGGTGCATTTGTGTGCTGATAGCACTGCTTGAAATTTTCCAGCATTAAGTTGCATGTTGTTTTGTTCTGTCCACATATGATTGCATTCAGATGCAGCTGCAAGCTTGTCACACTGTAAGGGTTCTTTATTTGCTAATAATTCTGTGTCATCAGTGTAGTTAGTGGTACTACCTGTCTAAATGTCCATAGGCATGTCTAAAAGAGCAACTATAAACAGTAATGGTCCTAAGACAGTTCCCCGAGTGGCCCCAGAGAAGGTACCATCAATTGCAACTGCCCAACTATCATGTAACCACTCTCCTTGGTCACCATCTGTGCCAAGCTCTCAGTTTGTGACATATGCCATGATCTACGTTGTCAAAGGTTATTTTGGTAAAGTCAACATTTAAATGATTGAGCAGCTGCTTCAAAACCCAGTCATATGCGCTATTAGGGCTGTGTGTGAGGGGCAGCTTCTTCCTGACTGAAACTAGGCCGAGCATCATTCAACAAGTCATTTCCTTCTTGAAACATTAGCAGTTTCTTTCTGATGATGATTTGTTCCATGGTTTTGCTGATATGCCTTCCTCTGTAATGTCAAAGAATTCAACCAGGTTTGTTTATTTACATGTGTCCCAGGGGTGGGGTGAAGACACTTTCAAATTGTTCACTGAGTACGTCACTTATCCTTTTGGGGTCCTATTTTGTACTGTACTACGGCTGTTTCCTTTGCAAATTTATAGAAAGCTTCAGAGTTTGTTCTTATACTTTTAACAACTCTGTTCTCTCTCTCAACTCTTTCCTTTTCATGAGAAAGTTTGAGTCTGCTTTCAGTTTCCAGGAATGTCCATCTTAAGTTAAACTTTTCACTATCCTTCAGTTGCCTACACAATAAGTTTGAGACCTTTGTTAGTCTTAATTTTTGGTTATGTTGGCCTTTCATGTTTAGTGGATATAGCTGGCTCATTGACATAAACTGAGTTTTAAGTCATTGTCTTACATAGACTGTTGGGCCTGTTTTGCTGTGGATCTCTTTGCAAATTGATTTCCGGTTTGCTTTATGGAAATCCAAGTTGGATATGGCTTTGAGTACTTCTTATCTTACAGAGGAGATGCCAGCAGCTCACCTAGGATCAGTGTTAGTTTTACAATGTTGTAGTTTGAGAAAGCTGTTGGTGTCATCTTCACATTATAAATAAGGTCTATATTACTTGGGAAACTAAGACCCAAGATGTTGCTCCTCTTGGTTGGCTGGCATATATAACCTGTTCCAGGAATAGCATATTAGAAAGTTCAAGTTCTACTTGATTTTTTCATGCAGTGACATCCAAGAGAGGACGTGGCCTTCAGGCTATTTAACATTTGGGAAGTTGAAGTTTCCTAGGAGCATATTGATGTTGGTCCAAGCTGGCAAATACCTTTCCTGTATGCCTGAGGCTATCCTCATTGTACACACAACTACTTAGCTTTATATGTATTATTAAAGTGTTGTTATAAACTGAATTCGAATGTGACATTTTCCAAAAAATAAACTTAAATATTCTGCCAGTTTTACGTTCAAATCAACCAGACCCTGCCTCTCACATATGGATTCTGTAATTCTAAAAATAAACAAACACATTATGAAGTTTTAAGTAATTAAAATAAAAAATTAATAGAAAAATAAAAAAATGTTTTTATATATATAAACGCACTTAAAGATAGATGGAGGATAAGAAACATGATATTAAAAGTAAGAGCTTTAAAAGGTAAGAAATGTGAATATATATATGTATATATATATACGAGTACAACCACGCAGCATGAGTTCACACCATCAACACAAAAATGAAAAATATAAAAGAGCATGTAAGATTATATCAAAATATAACAAAACAAAAAAAAGTTGAAGGAAGTTCAAACATACAGGTGGGTGACAAAAATTTTTAGAAATTAAGCCTGCATTTACTTATATCTAGGCCTGCCTAGAATAAGGATACACTTTTATCGATTTGGCTACTTGCATGAGACATCTCTTTGTATTAAAAAAGCAGACTTGTTTATCGACTGAATATTTTTGTCGCACTGTCATGGTTGTCATGTGAGCTAAAAATAGCAGCCAAACACCCCTAGGCCTTAAATCACACTACGCTGTAATTTTTTTTTTTGTTGCATAATTGTATGAAGTACCACATGTAGAATACAAATTTACAAACATTTTCTGAAAACTCCAAATAATAAAAAGTCATGAGGGGTTATATGTCGTGCATAGTTCTACAGTTTCATATCAAAAGACAAGTGCTATTTTCAGGATGTTGACAAGATGTGTAGTCATGCACAAAGTGACAGCTTTGAAATTGTGTTTTTTGACTGGGTGCAAATGATCAAACTTCAAGACTTCTTTAACTTTTTAGAAACATTTTTCTGGAAAAAGTTGAATAACTCCAGCAATTTAGCTTGGCAAGGTATATTAATGAGCCAAATTCTAAAATTTTCGATAAACTTACTTTTTGAAATGCTGGTAGCCAAACGAACTTGATCCATATTTGCTCCAGTAAAGATGTGTCATCTGACTCTGCTCTGTCGACTTCTTCTCTTCGGGAATACCATACTGCCTTGCTGATGCCATCTGTGGAAATTCGTTTTCACATTTTCACTTTACTGACGTCTCCAGTCAAGGAAATTTTTCGAGAGTACAGTAGTGATTATCTATTGTTTGGATTCATTCCCTCTTCTCAGCACTGTCAGTTACCAATGTGCCTTCTTTGCCATCAAACATTGACTAACGAAGCAATGAAACTTTCATGCTTAAAGTATTACTTTGATGCAAAGCATTCTCACAAGAAGGACAACCCATTGTCATACATTTTGCAATTGAGCACCTCTTTTAAAAAGCAAACACAAACATTCAACACACTACTCTAGGAAACAGGAGAATGATGGGTTGATTGCATCGTACAACATTGCTGGTTGCTTAGTTTGGGGAGTCTCACGTAAGTGGAGAAGCATTATTTCACCCAGTTATTGAAGAGGTTTTCTCAAGTTATGCATGAAAAACCCCATAACATTACGAAGAAGATCCCACTTAGTAATAACACAATTTCTTGATGCATCAATGAAATGGCCAACAAGATCAAACATCAGCTCATTAATATATTTCTCCAGCATTCTGAATTCTCTATACAAGTGGATGAGCCAACTGTTGTGGACATCAATGTTTGATGATGGTATATGTTCGGCATTTCAGCGAAGACCTTCAACCTTGTGAGGAAATGCTATTCCGAGAAATTGCCGCTTGATCCCACCCAATAATATTTCTGCCTGTGCGTCTGATGGAGCCCCTTCGATGACAGAGGTTTTTCATCTCTTCTAAAGAGTGAAATTTCTCACCAGGCACACCAGAAGCATTTAGTGGTAAAAATATGAATAGTAGACTGAATGGTGTGCTGCAGTTAGTTTTCAAGACTGAACAAATTGAAGTCCCATACCAAAGTACAATGGCTGTCAAAAGGAAACTTTGTTGAACTGTTTCATATAATCATATCTTTCTTTGAAGATGCTCCACTCTCTGCTTCATTGATGGCTGCAAGGTGCGACATCTTTTTTTCTTTGTGATATTTTCACAAAATTAAATGATTTGAATAAGTTATTGCAAGGAAACAGAAAAAACTCTCGTTGATTGTAAATCATTTATCACTACCTTCATTTCGAAATTGGTGCTGTATAAGACTAGCATTTCAAAACGTCAATTCCATCAATTTCCACAACTTGATTCTTTGAAAGATGAATCGGTTGATGAGGATTTAACTACATATCGCAACTATTTACAATCATTGCACGATAACATGGTGGAGTGATTTGAAGATGTTATTGTGCTTTATATTCCAAATTGGTATAGCAATCCGTTTGAGGTCGATGCAGTCAGTTGCGAGGACAATGTTCAGGAGGAATCGATATAATTACAAAATGACTGATGCCAGAATGCGATGTCGCCGTAATGGCAAAGAAGGTTTGTGGTACCATCAGAGTATATTGAATCCTTACCCCAATCTGTGGAAATGTCTGAAATTACCTTTGCTTGCCTTCCCAACCTCATACCTGGTTGAATCTGGTTTTAGCCATGTTGGAACTTTACTTTCCCATAAAAGAATTGGACTGGATGTAACGAGGAGATTTGCGGCTAAAGTTGACAAGTTTGAAACCGAATGTATCTGCACTCGCTGCATCGCACCAGACACATGGTTCTCATTAAAAAGTTGTATTCTTTTCCTTTATAATGCAATCATTAATCCTTCTTGCATCAGTAGTTCTGCTCAAAGGTTCATTTGGGGGAAAATAAAAATCAGTGTAAAAGAAAGTGCAATCCTACCAAAGTTAATCTGTCTGCATAACACAGTCAACGTTAGAATTTTATTCACACTAATGGCAAAACTAAATCCACAATAAGGGATTTGTAAACAACCACACATTAATTCCAAACAGCATGAACAAAGCAACAAGTCTACGATATAGTGTTATGTCAAATGATACAAGGGGGGGGGGTCTCTCCTAGGGGATTTAGTGCTGGGGGAGAGTTGTGCCAGGGTATTTTTTTACACAGGTGGGTGATGGGGCATTTTTTGGCTGATAGGTGGGTGATATTTTAATTCGGTACAAAAAGTTTGGGAAACACTGGTGTAGAGGGTGTGTGCGCATGTCATGCCATACATGGGTAGGTGTGTGTGTGTGCGTATGTGTATGTATATCTTGCATTTAATATCATATTTTGTATCTTTCATCAACCTTTAAGTTATTTTTTATGTATAAAACAATTTTTGCATATCGTCATTTCATGTCTGCTTTCCACTTATCCACTTTACAATGTTCCTCTACCCTTACTTTAAGGGAGCAGCATGTTTCGCCTTTGTATAGCCTACCTCAACTGTATGGGATAGAGTACATGCAGTTCTTGGTCATATTCTCTTCTGATCATGTATGGAAAAACAGAGACTATTCCTGCTGTGTGATGAAGTTAAAATAATCGACAGAGAAGACCACTGGAAAATGTGAAAATTAAAAGAGGACACATCATCATCCTCATTGTTCAACCGTGGTCGAGACAATGGAATTTACCAATAACCTCCTGAGCAGACCTAGTGCAGCTATAAATGTAATATGGGAACCAGTATTGAGAAAAGATAAAATAGTAGGTTTATAAGCCCTAAAAAATTCACTCTACAATTGCCCATGGGCATATAGCGTAGTGGTTAAGAGTGCAGGTTACTAACTCTCTAAGTTCAATCTTGAAAAATAATATCAGCAACATAGCTTAGGAATGAGAACAGTGTACCGCATTAGTCAAGTGAAGGATTGGCTTTGAAATTCCACCAGAACACCTGACGAAGACTGGAGAGTAATTAGCTGGAATGTTGTGATAACACCTACCTGTCCATTATAAATAATTCCTCATCCCAAAATATAGAATAGTAATGAGCCTTTGTTAACTTGGAGATGTAATTAGCAAAGGAGGTGGTTGCTGTGAAAATATAGTTTTTAGGGTTCTAGGAAAATTCGCCTCAGGATTTTTGGCCATAGGAAAGTTTTGTCGCAAGACAAAACATGAGTTGCTCCCCTTGGTACATGATAGTTACCAATAATAAAAAAAGGGGGGAAGTAAAGAAATTGGATCTAATTAATTTCAGTTGGAAAACCAGCCCCCCCCCCAACCCCCCAATTTTGCTCAGATTGTTTTCAGTTTTGGTGCATTGTAACTTAAAGAATCTGATTTCATTTCGAATTAAAGTTAGGAAAATTTGGGTTATTTTAGCCAATCAACAGACAGCAAGGCATTAACAGCTTGTTACCACGACAACCACAAGTGTTTGTTTTACTTCATCCACACATGTTGTGTTGATTCTTCACGCCACAAAATTCAATTCATCCGTGTGTTTTGTTTCAATAAAAATTTTAATTTATCAATTAGAATTTTATTGTTGATATTTTTCGTCAATTGTCTTAATATTTTACACAAATTTCTTCAAGTTGGGGTCAGAGGAGCTTGGCTTTTCTTTTGCCTCTGACCTCTAATATTACGAGACAAATGCGATGATGTTGGCATCAGTGACTGTATTATCGTTTAAAATGGGTAAAATTTCTGCAATTAACGACTGTGCAGAAGTTTGTAAATTAGTGGCTGGTGATTTCAATTTCATTTTTGCAATGCAAACTTTTGGTTTTGAAGGATGGCAATGCTTGCTGAATGTCTTACATATAAATTATCATTTCCCATCTATCCTATAAACAAAGGTAAGATCATCAACTAATTTCATACCACCTCTGCTAGTTCCCACTTGATAGACCATTGTAATGGGTTGACTATACAAAAAAATATTGTCGAATGAATTAAGAAATTTTGGTTGAAACAATTATATACCAAGGTGGGGCAACTCATTTTTTGTCTTGGGGCAAAATTTCTTACGGCCAAAAGTCCTGAGGCAAATTTTTCCTGTGGCAAAAATGTTTGTGGCGAACTTTCTAGATACGAATTTTTTGAGTTAGAACTGTACTGGAGAAAGTTCAGAGAAGTCCTACCACTGTTATCAACAAAGATCTTTCCCCTAAGAGTGAAGAGTGAATTGTATGAAACTTGTGTTAGAACTGCAGTGCTGCATGGTAGTAAGACATGTACCTTGAATACAGAGGACATGAGAAGACTGGAGAGAAATGAAGTGAGCATGTTCGGTTGGATGTGCATGAAAAAATGAGTACAAAGGCACTTAGTGAAAAACTGAGCATTAGATATGTGTGAATGAGGACAACAGTTGTATAAAGGAGTCCATCTCAATGTAGAAGGTGGAAGAAGACCCAGGAAGACATGGAACAAATTGAAAGTTGATGTCAGGACTTTGAGCCTGATGGATGAAACAACAAAGTACTGGGATCTCTAGTGAAATGAAGTTCTCAATAAGACTTGCCCTTCTCAGCAAAACTAAGTTCTAGAACTGCTATATTTTGGGTTCTCCACCTGTTACAGCAACACCCTTCTCTCATGCACTAAATGTGCCTCTTTTTTTGTCACTCTGCCTTCCCTTGCAACTGTATCGTCTGGACGTTAAACAAACTCTGGCTACTTGCTATCCACACTCTTCTGCACCCCTCTATCATCCCCAGTTCATAACTCGTCTCATCTTTCCTTGAACCCTACGCATTTTTGGCATCCTTCCCCTCCCATCTTTCGCTTTTCCATACAGTCTTACAAACCACTCACTCACTTCTCAGCTTGTGCCTTATGGGGCCATGTGGACACCTCATCACCATTACCGGTTTTGCAGCTCCTACTGATCATTTTCTCTTCACCTTTTTTCTTTCTTCATACCCACTGCAAGAACCTGCTTTACCCATCCCTCTCATAGTAATTCCCTTGACCCCTATCAAGAAGGTGACCTCCCCACCCTGGTTTGTAGTCCTGTGAACTGTATGGTGACACAAAAAAAAGTACCCAGTTCATGCTGTGAAGTGGTTAGTGTTAGGAAGGGGGCATCCATCAATAGAAACCATGCCAGAGCAAACTTTGGAGCTCAATGCAGCCGTTGGACACGTTGGTTCCTGCCAAGCCATCCAACCCATGGCAGCATGAAACATGGATGTTAAATAATGATGATGAAGGTGATACATACATATGCAACATTGTGTTTGAAAGGCAGAGTACAAAGGTGCTCTGAGCAAAAAACTGGGAAATTGGGCAGAAGTGGAATCTGTGCCAGAAAGAAGAACCCAGGACTACACGACTGAGAAGTGAACTACATCATTCAGTGTTGCCCTATAGTACAAAACATAAGTATCAATGTAGAGCAGAATTTACAGATTTATTTAGATAATTGGCAGTATGCCTTCTCTCTCTCTCTCTGTTTATCCATCCCTCTGATATACATATCATCATCATTTAACGTCTGCTTTCCATGCTAGCATGGGTTGGACGATTTGACTGAGGTCTGGCAAAGTTTCTACAGCTGGATGCCCTTCCTAACGCCAACCACTCCGAGAGTGTGGTGGGTGCTTTTATGTGCCACTGACACGAGGGCCAGTTTGGTGGTACTGGCAACAGCCACGCCCAAATGGTGCTTTTTACGTGCCACCTGCACAGGGGCCAGTCCAGCGGCACTGGCGACGACCTCGCTCGAATATTTCACATGCCACCAGCACAAGTGCTAGTAAGGCAATGCAGGTAATAATCACGCTCGAATGATGTGCTTAACGTGCCATCGGCACGAAGGCCAGCTTGTTGCTCTGGCAACGATCTCACTCGTATGGTACTCTTAGCACTCCACTAGCAACGGATGCCAGTCACCGAATTTGATTTCGACTTCAATTTCACTTGCCTCAACTGGTCTTTGCAAGCAGAGTTTAGTGTCCAATGAAGAAAAGGCACACATATGTGGACCCCTAGCATAGGCCACAAGGTTATGGTCACACATGCGCTTGCCGAGTCTTCTGCAGCACAGCATATTTCCAGAGGTCCTGGTCACTAGCCATTGCCTCAGTGAGGCCCAATGTTTGAAGGTCATGCTTCACCACCTCATCCCAGGTCTTCCTGGGTCTACCTCTTCTCTCAACTGCTAGGGTGTGGCACTTTTTCACACAGCTATCCACATCCATTCTTGCCACATGACCATACCAGCGCAGTCATCTCTCTTGCACACCACATCGGATGCTTCTTAGGTCCAACCTTTCTCTCAGGGCACTAACACTCTGTCGAGTATGCACACTGACATTACACATCCATTGGAGCATACTGGCTTCATTCCTTGTGAGCTTACGCATATCCTCAGCAGTCACGGCCCATGTTTCACTGCCATGTAGCATGGCTGTTCATACACATGCATCGTACAGTTTACCTTTTACTCTGAGCAAGAGGCCCTTTGTCACCAGCAGAGGTAAGAGCTCTCTGAACTTAGCCCAGGCTATTCTTATTCTAGCAGCTACACTTTCAGTGTACCCTCCCCCGCTACTGACTTGGTTGCCTAGGTAACGGAAGCTATCAACTACTTCTAGTTTTATCTTCCTGGAATGTGGCGGAAGTTGTTTTCCGCACATTTTCAGTGTTATTTATAGCTCCTGAGCATCTGCCACATATGAAAACTAGCCAATTCTCTGCTATACTTTTACAATCTCAGTATTCCATTAAAACACTGACAAGTCATTTAGTAACAATACAGAGGAGAAATCAGGTTGGAACAAACATTTTGTTAGATTTTCAAGATGAAATTTTAGATGACATTCATTGAAGTATTGTCTCTTGTCATCAATCCTGGACTGAAGCAATGAGAGATTTAAATTTTCTTCTTTTGGGTTAAAAGAATATTGGTCAGAATCTGCTTCAATATTCACCCCCAATGTTCATCCTAACTAAAGAACACATTAGATGTGCTTTACTCAACATGTTTCATAAAGGTGCCAATGTGAGTGCAGCAGCAAAATCCATTCAGAGCACTGATGGAGATGATATAGTGAATGACAGAAGTTGCAGGAGGTGGTTTCCCTGTTTTCAAAGTGAGAATTTCAGCCAAGACGATGAGTCAAAGGAGGGTCGTTCCAAGAGTTGGAAGCTGCTATCACAGCAAATCCTGTTAGTAGTACTAGGAAACTCACCAAGAAATTTAAAGTAAACCATACGACTATCCTACGTGATCTAGAAAGAATTCTGTGGCTGGAAAATGGGTCCTGCATGACCTGTCTGAAGAGAATCCGCAACATATTGCTGGTTGTGAGCCATATTTGGATAGGCTTGTTATTGGTGATGACAAGTGGGTCCTTTTCATTAAACACTGCTGTCAATGAATGAGTTGTGGAAGCAAAACCTCCTCAGTAACTGAAGGGATGACTTCATCCAAAGAAGATCATGTTGAATGTATGGTGGGATATTCAAGGAATAATTCATTATGAACTGGTAGGCAACAAACAATCAACCTTGTCATTTGAAAGCAGCTTTAGGTAAAAATCGCCCAGCCTTAGTCAACAGAAAGGGAGTCAGTCTGCATCATGATAATGCAACACCCCCACTCCCACTGCACAACTAGATAAAGAGCTCTGCTGAGAGAAACTGCTTCGTCTTCCATATTCTCCTGACCTTGCATCTTCTGATTATCACTTGTTTAGGGGATTACAGAATCATTTGGATGGCCTGAGGCAGACATCAAGAGGTTGAAAATGAGTTAGCATTGTACTTTGCATCAAAATCCAAAGAATTTTACAAGCATGGCATCTATAAAGCTTGTTGACAGATGGAATGAAATTCAATGAAGTAATGGAGGTTATGTTAATAACTAAATATTTCTATAAACAAATTTTTCATTTATTAACAAAAATTTTTATTAATTAATATTAATAAAATTAATAATAAATTTCATTTATTTATTAATAAAAATGTTTAAACTGGACATAAATTTTGTTCCAACCAGATATATATATATATATTATATATATATATATTTGGCGTTAGGAAGGGCATCCAGCTGTAGAAACTCTGCCAAATCAAGATTGGAGCCTGGTGCAGCCATCTGGTTCGCCAGATCTCAGTCAAAATCGTCCAACCCATGCTAGTATGGAAAGTGGACGTTAAACGATGATGATGATGATATATATATATATATATATATATATATATATATATATATAAATGGAAGAAGTACCACTCCCAAACAGTTGAAGGAATCCCGGGGAGAGGTAGACCCAGGAAGACATGGGATGAGGTGGTCAAGCATGACCATCGAACGTTGGGCCTCACAGAGGCAATGACAAAAGACCGAGATCTCTGGAGATATGCTGTGACTGCAAAGACCCAACAAATAATGAGTTCATGGCTGTTTCCTGCACCAGCCCATCCAAAGTACCTTGGATTGCAGAACAACCTGCTGTGCTTACCTTGGATCATAGGGCGACCTGCTGTGCTTGAGGAGACCAATTGAGTCAAGTACATCAACATCAAAATAAATATCAAATAGAAATTGTAGTTGTGATACATGTGCCGATGGCATGTAAAAAGCACCCACTACACTCATGGAGTGGCTGGCATTAGGAAGGGCATCCAACTGTAGAAACACTGCCCAATCAGACTGGAGCCTGGTGCAGCCTTCTGGCTTCCCAGATGCTGGTCGAACCGTCCAACCCATGCTAGCACGGAAAACGGATGTTAAACGATGATGATGATGATGAAATGGAACCACCATCTAATGTCTGTGCTCCATGCTGGCATAGGTTTCTATGGCTGGATGCCCTTCTTAATGCCAACCATTTTACAGCATGTACTGGGTACTTTATTCATGCCACCAGTACTACAAAGGAGGGGTAGGGTATTAAGTATGGGGGTGGGAAGAAGGGAAGGGCAACCAGGTTATGCTGAAGAGTTATTTGGTTACTAACGTTTTGGAGAGAGAGAATGAGGAAGACCTGTCTTCTTTCTTACATCTGATCCCTCTCATGCCCAGTTTTTCTTTCAGCACATTTGTACTATGTTATTCATTCACACTTACATTGCAAGTCTAATAGAGCCTGTTCACCTCATTTCTTTCCTGTCTTCTCAAGTCCTTGGCATTTAAGGTCCATTTCTCACTACCAAGCAGCACTGCAATGATATGTGTCATTATCTAATAAATGACAGGAATATATATTTTATTCAATTCATTTATCTAGTGTTCATTTCATTTCATTTGAGTTCGAGTCCATGCTCAGGACAAGTCGAAGACTCCACCCTCAGAGTCTGGTGTGGTTGCCAGGTTGTATTCTCTGTTTAATTTTGACATGTGTAGGAGCGAGTTTGAGTCAGTTTGTGCTCGTTGTGTATATCCTGGGAGATGGGGTTCATCTCTAATGGTGCTTAAGTATCTATCCAGCTGCAATTTGAATGATTCCACACTGCATCCTGATAGATTTCTGACATGTACCGGAATGGAGTTGAATAGTTGTGCTCCTCGAACCAACAGACTTGACTCTCGCAGAGTTTTTGCTGCCTGGCCAGCCTTTTTGTTGATTGGTGGTAGCTGGCATCGTCTTCCCAAATAATTAACCTAAAAAACAGGACATTTATCACCTGTGCATTTCACACAAGTATCACCTAGGACATACCATATGTGCACACACAGACATTTCAGAATTGGGTGGTTCACTTAATCAGAAATGGAAACTCAAACAATTGCATCATAGGAGAGTCCTGGTAGATATTTCATCACGAACGACCTTATTATATTCAGGATTTTGAAAAAAATGTAACAATATTATCTTAACATCAAGTCTTAAACATCATATATCTACAACCTGATGAATGATAATAAATGAAAACGAAAGAAGCATATTCCTACATAATGCACTCAAATAATAACCACACTAAATTTACAGAGCTGGGATTCTTGACAGACATTCAAAATAAAACATTTTTGGTATTTAAACCATGTTAATAGTTCAACTAGCTTCAATGAAAAAAAGGGGAAAAGAACCTATTAATGATATACCTGGTGCGTGTGTCTACAGGCTTTGCAAGCCCTCTTACATTGTTGCAGAAATTCTGGATGGGCATCAAAGTAACTGATCCAAAACCTCACAAAATAGTGAATCTACTCAAGATAATTAAGGATCAGGTGGTGTTATTAAGGCAAGTTCTCAATTAGGCAACAACTAACTCTCAAACTTATATTTTAGGCTCTGACTATTTGCATATTATAACTGAATTATTCATAAATACCATGGTTGTTAATTAGTAACAATCAGATTTGCAATGATAAAACAAGATACTCACCTATGAACTGGTGCCTATCAACAAACTAAAATAGTCAGGCAGAGAGTTTTTAAAGTGATAAAACTCTCATTGAACTCGTTTACAAGCTGGAGTACAAGATATTAAAACATTAGAATGGAATAAAAACAAAGTGAACAAACACAACAGTTTTTACAGAACTTCATTGTAACATCTTTACAACTTATGTGAAATATATAAAATGAAATAGCCTGTCCTGAAGTTGATATAAATAATACATTTCATCAGTCCTCATATATTAACAGTCTTCATTTTCATGTTTTCCTTTTTTTTAAATGTTTCTTAAATTTTACTTTTTTTTGAAAATATTTTTTTAAAGTATTTTTTTTAAAAAAAAAACATGTCCATTTTTCATTTCCAGAGTATTTTAGTCAGAGTTAGGATGCTCAGGACAGAAAAAAAGTTCTTTTTTCCTCCACTGATCTTCCATACACACATCCATATTCTAACATGCATCATATATTTGTTCTCCTCCTTTTCATCAATAGAATTTGTCTGCAGATGTTTGTTAATCGTAAGAGGGGGGAGGGGGGGACAGCAAGCAAGAGCAGAGATGAGCAGGAACTCGGTAGCATCACTTGCAGATTTGGTGGCAGGGCTGGCAACATCTGGCACTAGAACTGAATGAGCATGGGGTAGGGGGGATCAAGGGTGCCCGCATGCAAGACTCTGATTCATCAGCCATTTCACTGATAATGAAATGTATGGTGGGTGAGATAGAAGATTACAGGAAACCAACAACATTGGGAAAGAACTGTAGCAAAGAAGAACTCTCAGAAGAAAGAATTAATAGTAAGAACAAGAAATTTGAATTCAAAGCAACTTTAGTTGAAGAGTAAAGAGAGGAAGAAAGACATTTTCTATAGAGAATAAGAGAAATTGTGGAATGAATAAGATATAAGGGGAAAATATAAATTTTGGTATCAGCATTAAAATGTTATCCAATACAAGTTTAAAGGGAGGAGCAAGCTGAAGAATTTTTTTTCATTAAAGGAGAATATTTAAAAGAATAAACATCACTGCTACATATTTGTCAAAGAAAATGTTGGTCTTAAGCTAAGAATACTAACAAAAAATGTCCAGTCTAAAACTAATTCACCAAATATATCTTTAAAATTTTTTATTTAGGAAAAGAAGTTATGGTAGGCATCATAATGTTTGTTTTTCAAGAATACCCCCCTACCTACACACACACTTTGTGAATGCAAACAAAAGGAATTTGTAACGATCTTAACATTTCTTTTATATGTCATGAAGCTAATATTTTTTTCAATTTTTAAAAAATATTTTAAAATAAAAAAGACTAATGCAACCAAATGAAATTCCCACTTTTAAAAGTTGTAGACAATTAAAAAGAGCAGCCTGTGGCTTGAAGAGGGTACTGCTATATTTTGCATACTATTAAATAAAAATGATATAGAAACTTTGGACTGTTCGTTTTGTTTAATAACAACACCAGCAAACAAATCAGAGCTCTGAGGAACATAGACAGCAAAATTTCAAAATGTTTCATCACCAACTTAATGTTAACTGTAATAGCAAAATAAAATAAATGTATTATATTGTTTTCAAGCCTTATCATCATCATCATACACTAGTACAAACAGCAGGAAAAAAGAGGGAACTTAGATATTATTTAAACCTAGGTTTGTTTTAAAGAAACTTTACTAATAAAATAAAATTTAAAAAAACCCAGTTTATATAAAATGTTTAGATGCAGAGCCAGAGTCAAAATAAACAAGGAATATATTTTTAACATTTTAACCTATTATCAAAACATTATTAAAATTTAAAAGAAAAGTAAAATTAAAATAAACTAATCATAAGGTTTATGTACAGAATTATTGGTTTACTTCATACGAAAATGTTTCAACAAATCTGCATCACACTTTGCACAAGGCATACAATTGGATTTTGACAGCAACCTGCAGATTTTGTCTTCTCTGTTTATCAGCTGTGATAATCAGTGGCCACAATGTGCGTGCACGTGTGTGTGTGTGTGTGTGAGTGAGTGTGCATGTGTGTATACACAAACACCTGCATGTGGTCTTTTGGCTAAGATTAGTGTAGTTTATATACATATACATGCATACACACACACACACATATCTATGCACACACACACATATCTATGCACACACACACACATCTATGCACACACACACATATATACATATTACACACACATATATAATTTATTTAAATAGATGTAATAATTTACAGAAAGGAAAAATTCCACAAAAAGGTGAAAAAGAAAAGAAAAACGAAAATTGGCCAGGATATGAGAAGTATGAAAATCAACTCCATTTTCTTGACATTTAATACTAATGAATGGAGCTTGTTGAGAGAGTTTTCAATAGATTTGCCAGACTCAGTTAAAAATGTTCTAAAAATGAATTTGATGCTATGAGAACATTACAGAACTGTGGTAACTTAGCACCAACAATTAGGAAATTTCCTGTTAGAATTGCCAAAGTTTTAAAATTTATACTTTATTTTTGAAAAAAAAATATCAAACAAAACATTAAATTAGTTCCATCCTTGATTTCTATAGAATAAAATGTGGTTACAATTTTAATGCAATAGTTTACTGTTTAGCTACAGTAAATGACAGGCCTCTACAGCTAAAGGAACAGTGATGAAGAATGCTTGGGCAAGATTAGATATGGCATTAACTGCCATGATACAACTAAAGTTATTTAACATCAGACACATGGATGTTTTAATGCTGATGGCATCATTGAAAATAAGATGCAATAAAATTTGGGATGAAGTATTTTTCAATATAAAAACACAAACTAGTAAGAAAAAAAAATATAACAATATCTGTTAACGCATAAGCCAGAGAATCAAATATTTAAGAGATTAAAAAAAGAAGCTAGAATAGCAGCTTTATAGAGACCAAAATATTCTGAAGAATCCAGTAGAATCTGTCAGAGACATGAAGCTGGTAAATTGGAAGTGAAAAGAATCAATAACAGTAAATATAGCTGTAGAGAAAGCAGAGATTAAAATTCACCAGATTAAAAAGGCACAGGATATCTTAAATCTACTCAGTGATAAATCATTTCACTAATGGTTTCTTCTTCTCTCTCTCTCTCTCTCTCTTTAATCAAATACAATGTGTGAGTGTGTGTGCGTATGTATGTGTATACATATATATATATATATAAATTTGTATGTGTATATATATACACACACACACACAAATATATGTGTAATTGAAAAAAGCCACACCCTCACCACACACACACACACACCACACATCTATGCAAACATTGTAACATTGAAAAAAATATCTTTAGCAATCACGTGGAAATGGCACCAATGTTTTAGTATATAAGTTAGAACGTGTTTATAAAGTGTTAATGGACCAGAAGGAAGAGAGAGAATGGCACAAAAGAAAATACACAAAGAAAATAAAGTGAATTCATGATGTTTCAATGTGTTTGTTGATGACTAACTTGTACTCATCGTTAGCTGTAATACTATCAATGGAACCAGTGATGAATCCTCGAGCCCAATCCAAGAGAATAATAGCAGGTGATAACAGCAACTCTTATCTGTGTTGTTCTTTCTTGCTCATCCTGAAATGAGTGAAATTGTTGTTTTCTCTTGTCAAAGTAGCAATAACAGTTTGCAGCAAGGAGAACAGTGATTGAAGTCAACCCACAAATAATATTGCTGCTGCTGCTGCTATCTTCTCTGTTTCAACCAACAGTATAGACAGAATGAAAAAAAAAAAAAAAAAAAAAAAACCAATATAGTACAGCCAGAAATATTGGAATTCCAGAAATCCATGCAATATTCATTGGATCTTCACTTCCAAGTAAAGAAAGACACGGTACTGTTCACAGAAACCTAAGTTCCCTCATTGCTTATAAAATTATCATCATCATCTTAGTTTCCACTGGAACGCTTTGACAGCAGTGTTAGGAATGAACATTAAACTTAAAATTGTTCTTTTATATATTAAAAAAAAAAGAAAAAGAAAAAAGAAAACTCATACTTTCTCTCTTCATCATTTACCTAAATTTTTTTTTTCTTCGATCTTACTGGAGAAATACAACACCCCAAACTGTTGATATCAACATTACCTTCTCAGGTATCTAAATCATAAAATGTGAACTGTGCATATTGACAGTTGACGGGAGTTTTTGGTGATGAAAATACATTAAATAGATCCAAGTCATCTGATGACTGTGGCCGCAGTGTAGGTTCTGAGTGGCTTTTTTGTAGTCTTTGAAGAGATCTCTTCAGAGATTCAATAGAAGACAATATCTGAAATTGACAAACAAATAAGCAGACTAATTAAATGGGAAAGGAAAAAAGACACAAATGAAAAAATTCCTTAGAAAGGATTACATGAACTCATAATGAATCAAAATTGTAAATGATGGTTGTGGAGTGAATTACATCAACACATCACATTTACTAGAGATTTCGTTAAAACTAGTGTTATGGATACGTTATCACTCATAAATTAGTAAGTAGCATATGCTTTGGTATGCTTTCTACAGATTGATGTCCTTCCTAACGTCCAATCACTCGAGTATTGCATGCTTTTTTTTTCATGTCACCAACATTTGTGAAGTCAGCATGCAAGACTACAAACCCCAAGGGAGGCAACTTTAGGTTGAAATGAGAAATAGAAACGGGTAGAGTATGAGAGATAAGGCCCAGAGCAGAAAAAGTTTTTTTTTTTTGTTGTTTTTGCTGTAGAGGTGCTGCATGACTGTTCACATTTTAGAAGAGAAGTAGGAGTGATCAGATGGAGTAGGAAAACGATAAAAACATAGTGCTGAGATGGTGCCAGGGTGGACCTTCAAGGTATAAAGTAGGTAGGACAGAAGGGCCAAAATACAGTAGACAGGAGAAGGATGAAAGAGAGATGATATGTTGTTGGGTAAGTTGTGGAAACATGGGGGAGAGAAGGGCAGGTGTAGTGTATGGCAGAAGGTGGGATATATGGCAGAAGGAGAAGAAAGAAAAATTTGGTGGCACAGTGAGTGGGTGGGTGATCAATGAAAGTATAGGTGGAGAGAACAGTATTAATGAATAAAAGACAGAGAACAAATGAAAGGGTTTTGGGTTGTAAGAAAGGAGATATTAAGGAAGCACTGCAGTCAGGGAGGCAGTGGGTGCCTTGAGAAGGAAGGAAATTGGGTGAAGGGCTCAATTGTGAATTTCATTGAGATGAATAGGTCTTCTTGGGAACAGCATATCACCAGTTATCCTGGTCCTTTGCTCAGTGAAGTTCAAGGTCCTGAGATCAGCCTTTATAATCTTGTCTCATGCCTTCCTGGGTTTTCTTCCTTCTGCAATTTCCATCCACATTTGTCTTACTACCATTAATCATTAATTATAATTCATCAAGTCATTTCATTAGTTTTCTAGCTACCTTTACTTTCTATGTTGGTAAGAGACAGATAAGCAAAAACTTCATATATCATCATCATTATCATTTAATAGCCATGTTCCATGCCAGCATGAATACTCCTGATCTTTTAAAACGACAGTCTTTGAAGTAAGATTGACTAACTGTGCTGAAAAGTCAAGCAATGAACATAGAATCTCTAATATTGGTTAATATTGGAATTCTAAACTTTGATGGTAAAATGAAAACATTAGCAATGGTTAAAAGTTTGAAATATTGTGAGTACTGACACTTTCTGACAACAAAAATGGAATGGAGAATGTTGCCATCTTTTAAACTAAAGAAAATTTTCTGGTGCTTCAGCCATTACTTTTGCAAATTTGGGAGCAATAGTCCTGACATTACATGCCTAGTATGGTTGTAAAAATTCTAACAGCTATCTATTATGATAAAGGTTTATAACTGAAGTCTTAACATTAAGTAAAGTATGCTAAGTAGAAATACAGTGTGATAAGGAAATGACCACCCATTTCAAACCATTTCAATGTGATTAATACATTAACCCTAACTACCACATTTAAAAGTTTTCCCTTGCATACCTGTGGAAATAGAGGCCTTTCATTTCGATCGTATTTACAGCACTCCATCATCAAACGTTTGAAAGCTTTGGGTGTATCTGATCTGGATTTACTGGGGTCAGGTCGTATATGGCCTTTACCAACCATGAAGAGGATCTAATTGAGAGAGAGAGAGAAGTTTTTCAAAAATTATGAATATTTTAATAGTAAAGCTGGTACAACAAATAGCTTCCACAAGAAGTTAAATGTAATTGAGAGGACAAATAGTTCAACAATACTGCAATGAAGATATTTTTAAGCAAAGGTTCAATAATTTGAAGAAATCTGAAATGATAATGACTTTAAAATGCACATGTATATTCTGTATATTGTTTGAAAACTTTTCTCTTACCTGGTCCTTATTGTTGATGTGAGAATATGGCAGTGAGCTGGTCATCAACTCAAAACAGACAATACCATACGCATACACATCAGATTGGAATGTGTAAGGGTTGTCATCTTTCATCCTTATTACTTCAGGAGCCTGCAGGAAACACCAATATTTATAGTAGCATCAACATATTTTCAATAAAAATATATAATTTAACAAGTTTTTCTAATTTTTTGTATTTCTAGTGTAGTTATTCTCAAATTAAATCCCAAAGCAAATATGAAACAAATTTCAAAATGATATCAAGTTTAACTGATTAGATTTTATTAAAAAATAATTTTACCATCCACAGAATGGAACCAGTTGGCTGTTGGAATTGATGGGATCCACTCCATCGAGCTTTCACAGTTGCAAGACCAAAGTCACCAATTTTGACAGTGAAGTCTTCTGTCAAAAATATATCTGGAGAGCAATAATTTAAGGGAAATCATTTTGTTTTTGTGTTAACATCTAATCAATAAATGAATTTTAAAAATATTGTTTGTTGAGTTAATAGACAAGAGTTGAAGCAGCACCTAGAAGCATAGACATATTTCCATGGGTTTTATAAACATTTATTTAGGTTAGAACGGGTTAGACAGATTGTAATTAAACCATCCCAACATGAAGTGAATACAACAAATTTTTAATAAGATCAGCTTCTAGAAACATCTACCTTAAACATGACTCATTACAATTAAAACAGATTTGTTAGTCAATGAACACTAAAGCAACTGTCATTATATGGGGAAGAGGGGGCATAGAATTTATTCATGTTACCTGTATCACAATTTAGAGATAAAGATAATTCATGTTACTTGCACCACAGATTAATATGGAGAAAGATAACAATGGGCAACAAATTTCTTCATATTTTCTGTTACATGAAATTTTCCCACTAATTCTATTCATTTGTCAATGCTGATTTCAAATATGAAATAGGTTTCCCTCAATATGCAATTTGAAACTTATTTTCACAAAAAAAAAAAGAACACATTGCTTTTTAGATGTACCTTAACCTTAATTAGGCAATTTCTTTTTTTAAAGATATATTTTCTTTATTTTTAAAGTTAATTTTGGATTTTAGAGATTTATCTGATTTACACAAAAACAACAGCTGTTTCTCTTGTTTCAAATCTTAAATAGTTTCTTTAAGTAGACATGTGTAAATACACTGTTATGTATGTGGCTGCTGCTGCTTTGCACTTCATCAAAGGCACAGTACAACATTGTGAGGAGCGGTGCCCTATAAAGCTTACTCTCAAGTTCTCCCGAAAAACCAAGACCAGAAATGGGCTCTTCATATTGTGGGTCACAATTGTGAGGAAATGGTTCATAACTAGACAGAATGAAAATGAAAGGGCCTGCTTTTGGAGTTTCTATGGTTTGGTGAAAACACAAGGACAACATATACAGACTGCTGTTTCTGCTTGATCACCATGAACGTTTTGGCAAGAAAAAATTAGCATCAGATCTTTTATCTTTGTATTCGCTCAACAATTCAACCTATTCCACACTATGAGGAACTGCCAGTTCCCGTTTTTAATGGTTTTGCCTCATCTGAAGACAAAGGGAGTGAACAGGAGAAACATGAAGATTTTGATAATGAGCTTCAAGAAACGGTTTTAGAATCCAAAGATTCCTCATCTGATACCATTGTAATCAGTCCCTCAGCAGTTATCCAAACAGAATATGACTTTGTGCATGATTCAGTACCCTCCAGATGGAAACTGAAAGAAGCCTGTTGTATATATATAATGTATGTTTGTGTGTCTGTGTTTGTCCCACCCCACCATCGCTTGACAACCGATGTTGGTGTGTTTATGTTCCCATAACTTAACAGTTCGACAAAAGAGACCAAGTGCTAGGTTTACAAAGTCCTGGGGTTGATATCTTCTATTAAAGACAGTGCTCCAGCATGGCTGCAGTCAAATGTGTGAAACAAGTAAATAAATAAATAAAAGAGTACTTGGCAAAAGATTCATAATTCTGAAAGTGGGACCAGACTTTTGTGATCTTTTTTAAGAAGACAAGCAGTTTGTTTACTGCCATGATATCCCAGGATTTCTCAGGCAATTTAGGTGTTACCACATATAGTCCAACAGAGTGGCAATTATTTCTGGATACCTTTCAGTGCAGCCTCAAGCATGTTCCACTTGCACAATGGCAATGTTTATGGGGCAGTCCAGTTGGTCAGTTGTGTATTTGTGAGAAGAACATAATGACATGGAAAAAATAGTTGTTGACATACTCGAACATCACAAGCACAACTGGACCATTTGTGTGGACATGAAAATGGTCAATTTCCTCTTTAGTCAGCAGTACATGTGGGACAGCAGAGCTTGAAAGAAACACTGGAGCCAGAAAGGGTGGCCCATTTGTAATGGCATGCCAAACAGTGTGAATGACTCAATGGTAAGCTGAGAATAGATAATCTTGCTCCCATTCCATGTCAAGATTGGCTTGATGAAATAGTTTGTGAAGGCATTGAATACTGATGGTAAATGGTTTTAACATCTAGTTTCTGTTTTTCCTTTTGTCTTTTGAGAAGATCAAATCCTGTATATATATATATATATATATATATATAAATTTTCAGAATGAGATAAAAATCCAAAGCTTTGAAAGATTCTAGAACATTTATAAAGAGGTCTTACAGCTGTTTCCGGGATATTTTATATATCCCTTCATTGGAGACAGCGTGAGAGAATGGTTAAGCAATAGTTATTTTAGATAAGATATGATATAGAGAGTGAAGTGGAGGAATGAAAATAGACGTGAGATATGTAAGGACATTGCATCTGTAGATCCATTATTTAGGCAGAATGGTATACATATAAGATTCCAGTACCTTGTGAGTAAGTTCCAAATATAGAGTTTGTACATGGTGTTATTGAATAGAGGATTTTATTTAAAGTGACTTAAAAGTTGGGAATGTATTTATAAGGTCAAATTGAAAACAGGAAGAGAGGAACAAAGAGAAGAAAAAAAAGGAAAAAAGTGGGGAGAGAGATAATGAAGAGATGAAAAGAGGGAAAGTGTACTGGTTAGTGGTCAGTCAAGATAAATTGATAGAAGGAACAGGAATGTGAGGGTGATAGAGAGATAAAGATATGAGAGTGTAAAAAGATGATAGGGTAAAGACTAAAGGAGTGTCAGATAGAAGGAATGAGGGGGTGATGGATGACAGAGAAAGGTATGAGAGTATAAAGAGTGAAGGAGTGTCAGATATGTAGTGATAGAGCCTAAGTGAGGGGAATTTGGAAATATAGATTAGGTTGGTTGGACAGGTCAGTGCTTAGTAGTAGAAGAAAATATATACGTGAAGATGTATACAGATGCATATATTAAACATGCATATATATATTTATACATATTAACATCTACACATACAACTTGTACTCATAATGTACATGTATATATGTATACCCATATATACATGTATCTGTATGTATTATCGCCCTGCACATGCAGGTATATCTTTCTTTCTATCAATTTATCTTGACTGACCACTAACCAGTACACTTACCCTCTCTTCATCTCTTTATTATCCCTCTCTTCACTTTTTTTTCTTTTCTTTGTTTCTTGCTGTTTTTTATTTGACCTTATAAATCCATTCCCAACCCTCAATTCAATAACGCCCTTTACAAACTCTATACTTGGAATGACCAATTTTAAATACTATTGGAACTTACTCACAAGGTACTGGAATCTTAAATGTATACCATTCTGCATAAATAATGGATCTACAGATGCATTATCCCCGCATATTTCACGTCTATTTTCATTCCTCCACTTCACTCACTATATCATATCTTATCTAATTTAACTATTGCTTAACCATTTTTTCACACTGTCTCCGATTAAGGGATATATAAAATATCCCGGAAACAGCTGTAAGACCTCTTTATAAATATTCTAAAATCTTTCACAGTCTTGGATTTTTATCACATTCTGAAAATTTTTTTATACATACACATGTTGATATATGACCTACGTTGGACTCCACAATCGCATAATCACCGAACCTGGAGCTTAACTATAGTCTGTCCATAGCACTTAGCATTACCTGACACCTTTGGTTCTTATTGACACCATTACCTCTCATAACATATTATTATATACTAGCAGTATTGCCCGGCGTTGCGATTTGTTTAGACCCTTTAGAATTGGAATTTTTTGAAAAGTAAAAATTTGGCAGTATGTAGTTTGTTATTCTCTTTAAGTGAAATACACCGAAAAATGGCGACACAGCAGTCAAAACATCATAAAAAATAGGGATTTTCATAGAAAAAAGGCACCTTTTTGATGCAAATAATTTTTGGTGTTAACATGGTCCGATTTGAATTTTTTCTTCTACAGAAGGAAGAGTTAGCCTTCTTCTATCATACTCTCATATGTATATATATATGTATATATATATATATATATATATTAATACGAAAAAATCCCTCCAGGCTACATCCCGAAAATTCATTTCTTTGCCGAATTTCTACAACGTTTATGGTGATTCGTTTTTATATCTTGATTTTTTTTATTTTTCATGCAATTTACACATGCTTGCACGCATGGTGAACACAGTTCACGTCAAACAGCTGACTGAGTAAAGTTTACTATTCAATGCATGAGATAAGGCCTAAACAAACACATTATCGATTTTTGCACTTGCAAGATGAATTTTGGAACAGAAATAGCGCAGTTCAATTTTCATTCGCCTAAACTTTAATGACCCATTTTTGGTGGTTCTACGATTTGTTGGCTAGGAGATGTGCCGGGAAGTTAAACACACAGATACACAGATACACACACAGACACACAAGTTGAATTTTATATATATATATATATATAGATATATATATATATATATATATATATGAGAATTTTAAAAATAAAATTAAACAAAACAACTCTAATATTAGTTTTCTCAACAAAATCATTACACAAATGTTTAAAATATCTAAATTTACAATGAAATTTTAAAAGGATACTGTTGGACTTCAAATCTCTATGAATGATAAACTTTGCATGTAAATAACTGTAAAAAAAAGAAAATGAAAAATTATATAACACATGTTTAACTAATTTTCACATCATTCTTTCAAGAAAAAGGGTTCCTGACAAAAAGTGTTGTTGCCACCATTGTCATTGTTATCATCATCATTTTTATGTCTGTTGTTTCTCTGCTACACGGACTGGATGAGATTTCTTGTGATAGTATTCTGCATTCTGTGTTGCCTTTCTAGATATCAACCCTTGTTTTCAAGTAAGTTATTTAAAACACAGATTATTCCAGGTCTTCACATGTCAAACTACCCTATGCTGCTGGATATAAACATCACTACCATTCAAAGCTGTCAATGTGAAAACATTCTGGGGAAAACCCACACATTATCATCAGTGTATCTACTTCTCATGGGTTATGTGCCTATTATAGCCCAAATCAGTTCTTAACAGGAGGAGTATGTTTCACTTATGTCCTTTTTGGGGTTTCTTTTCAACAGCTGTATGCCCTTCCTAACACTGACCATGTTAGAGTGTACTAGTCTTTTTTTTTTTTTTGTAGTTGTGATACCTGTGCCGGTGGCACGTAAAAAGCACCATCCGAACGTGGCCAATGCCAGCGTTGCCTTGACTGGAGTCCGTGCCAGTGACATGTAAAAAGCACCAACCGATCGTGGCCATTTGCCAGCCTCCTCTGGCCCCTGTGCTAGTGACACATAAAAAGCACCCACTACACTCAGAGTGGTTGGCATTAGGAAGGGTATCCAGCTGTAGAAACACTGCCAGATCAGACTGGAGCCTGGTGCAGCCTCCTGGCTTCCCAGACCCCAGTCGAACCGTCCAACCCATGCTAGCATGGAAAACGGACGTTAAACAATGGTGATGATGATTACATGAGCACTGTCGGGGTTTGCCTTGTAACTTGCAAAGCAAAAGAGAACATCCATGATTGATGGAACGAATTTCTTGCAAGAGGATGATAATGGAGGATAAGAGTAATATCAGGGTTTTGTGTGGAAGGGATGGACAAGGTGGTAATGGTAATGGGATGGGGTGGGATGAGCGGACAAGGTTAAGTAGGTGGAGCCAGTGATGGACTGGTCAGTCTGTCTGCCATACCAGCAGGTGCTGGCTGTTTGTCAGGGTCCAAAAAGTTCTTATTGGTTAGACAGTTTTATTGTTGAAAGAGGGTAGTAGGAAAGACAATAACAGAGACAATGTTAGGGAAGGGGGTTAAAAGAGGGAAAGTGAGAACATGAGAGAGAGAGAGAGAAGATAGGGGTAGGGCCGAACAGGAGGAAAAGCAGTGTTACCCCCATGTAATACATGGGTAGGTGGAATGGTGTATGGGCAGGAGGAGAGATAAGATGATGATAAGGAGCCAGGGTATATCCAAAGTAACGTCCAAGAGATTGTGAAGACAGGTGAATCAGGGAGGATGGGTAAAGGTTGATCCCCATGTAACATCACTGGTATCCAGGTACAAACAAGATCATGTATGAAAGACACTCCACTAAATAATACTAGGCATTGTAAAAAGAAAAAGAAAAAAAGTAAAAAAAAATGAAACAAACAAAAAATATCAACTGGTGGGACATCAACCACATATCTATCACTTGCTGTTGTTGATATGTGGTTTATGTCCCACCAGTTGATATTTTCTGGGACTTATAATGTCTATAAGATCTTTTGAGTCAAAAAAATATTGGTTTGCTATTCCTGATCCTGTAGAATTCCTTATTTGCTCAGCTGCAGGTTTAAGTAAAAAAAAGGTAAAAAGAAACACTTGAAATTAACTTTCTTAATTTACAGAATGAAAATAATAATTTTTAAAACAAAAATTGTACTTAATTTAATGCACAAAACCTTCAGATTCATTTATGGACAATTCACAACTGTTCTTGTAGTAAGCATGTAGTGGGAATTCTTAAATATTTGATACAACTATCAGTTTGCTTATTCAAGTACAATCTCCACTGAACTATTTCCTCTTCAAAAGAACTCAAAATGCTAACAAGTCTTTCAAATTTAACCAAATACAAATCTCTTGTATGTAATATATATATATTATCCCCCTATAACATAAACATATTGACAATTTCATTTACTTTTGTTATACTTAACCACTATGTAGCAGAAGCAGTTCTTTCTTTGAAATGGCTAAATAAAATTTGTATTAAAAGGAGAAACAAAGTGCCAACTTACTCCATGCCTTGTGAAGTTTGACGACCTATTTCAACTAACTGAGACATATCATACTTGGTTTCTTCTACATGTAAACGTTTGTAAAGACTTGACCCTTCACACCACTGAGTGACAATCTGAAGCTGAGGTTCAATGGTGTAACCCATAAATAATAAGATGTTTAAGTGTCGAGTTTTCCTGAAAAGAGAGAAAAATAGGTAAAAAAAATGTCAGTCTTATGGAATAGTATGTTTTAAAGACATTTCTTGTTAGAGTTGACGAAAAAGATTAGGAAAGAGATTTGAATATATCATCATCATCATGGCTTAACATCTGCTTTCCATGCTGGCATGGGCTGGATGGTTTGACTGAGGACTGGCAAGCCAGGAGGCTGCACCAGGCTCCAATCTGATCTGGCAAAGTTTCTACAGCTGGATGCCTTTCCTAACACCAACCACTCCAAGACTGTAGTGGGTGCTTTTTACATGTCACCGGCACAGGGGCCAGTTAGGCAGCTCCTGCATTAGAAAATATGAAGAACATGTATCAAAAGTAACTATCTTTCCAGTACACTTCTTGCCAGATGGTAGAAGTAGATTCCTTTGTTCTCAGTATTCAGTCAAGTTCTTGGAAGAATGCGAAAGGTTTATGAAGGCAGTCCAACCCATGTCAGCATGGAAAACAAATGTTGAATGATGATGAATAAAGATTCATGGAGTGTAAAACAGCTGACAATTTGAAACTTGTTCCACTGCAGGCAAGAGGAAGACAGTTTAGATCTTATGCAAAGGCAAGCTTTGCTTTGCTGGTATAATTAGTGTAAAAAATGACAGCTCAGTTTCCTTGTTGAACCTACCTGAAATAACCTAGTCTTATTTAAATTAGAATTTCATTACAAATCCTGTTATTTTTAAGCTTTACTAGATAAACAATTGCCCAACAATTCTTAACATGAAATTTATTTTGTTCAACTCTTAAAATATTTTTTTCACTTCACAACTATTAGCCAAGGGAGTAGCAGAAAAGAAGTTTGACAATGTTCAGTAACATGAGGACCAAAGAACTGAAGTAGTTCGGATAGCAAGACAATATGTGAGAGAAAACCATGATGTCATACGAAATAAATGTATCCGCATGGATTGGTGCCTTTGTGTTTAATGATTCTGCAAAGAAAGAGGCTTGGAGAAACCATTATGAAAGACTGCTGAATGGGGTGAATGAATGGGAGGAGGAGAGTCTGCCAAATGTTGACCTAATTGAGGGACCAGCTATCCGAATAGACAGCAGATAAATCAGGGAGATAAAGCAATTAAGGATATGAAGACAAGGAAAGCACTTCCCATCAGGAATCACTGCTGTGATGCTTAAAAATATCAGGTGGTGTGGGTTATGGTCTTGTCACCCGCATCGTAAATCAGGTAGTTCATGAAGGAGTCATACCCAATGACTAGCATAGCAGCACCATAGTCAACTGCTACAAAGGTAAAGGTGATGCTTTAGATAGAAATAACTACAGGAGTATCAAATTATTGGATCAGGTGATGAAAGTTACAGAGAGGGTCATAGCCCAACTAATTAGGGAGAGAGTTAGCCTAGCCAAAGATAAATCTCTGTACTTGGCTTTTGTTGACTTCGAAGACTGCCTTGCAAGAATAGAAGTTTTAACCAAGTTGGAATTAAACATCTGTGTATTTCTCATGGGAGATTTCAACTTGCCCAATGTAGAGTGGCCTGAGGGCCTTTTCCTTTCAGGAATGACATGATGTGAACAAAGCCAAGTGGAGTCAACCTCACCAACAAGTTATATATGGAGCAAGTAATACTCCAACCAACCAGGGCAAACAATATACTTGGTCTCTGTTTCATAAACAATATGGATCTCATCCATAATGTGAAAGTGACTCTAATCTTGGACTACAATACAATAGAGCTGACCATGTACATACCAAAGACATGTAGCTTATGAGAAGCACCCAAAATCTATCCAATCTGAACTTCCACAAACCAGACTGGAAATCAATTGAGAAAGAGATCACCAAACAGGATTGACCCCAATGTCTATCTACACCTGACACTGATATGAAATTCAAACAATTTATGTCCATAATGCAAGCCATATGCTATAAGATTGTTCCAGAGGGAAAAGCCACTGCACATAAGAACTAGATTCTCAGGGAGAAAAAAATTCTTATGAGATAGCATACAAAGACTGCAAACTACCTCAACAGAATACTAAACGGCAGTGAAAAATCTCACCTGGAAACAGCTGGAGATTGAGGAACACCTGAAATGTTCCCACGAAAAAGAAAGAGAAGATAAAGAAGCCTGGGTTATAAGAAATATAAAATCAAACCTAAAGCCTTCTTTAAATATGCCATAAAAACTGCCTGTGTGTGTTGGAAACTAGTACCCCTCCTCTAAAAAAGATGGTTCCTTCATGGGAAACACAGTGAGGATAAGTGAAACATTGAATAAACAATTCAAAAGTGTCTTCACCTCAACCTTCTGGCACATGCAAGTCAAGAAACCTCTAGAATTCTTTACCACTACAAATGTAAAAAGAGAGGCAGTAACAACTGAATTACAACAACATCAAAGAAGATGATGTAGATGCAAACTCAGCCCCAATGAATTCCCAGCAATCCTCCTCAAGTCATGCAACTGAGTCCTTGCAAAACTACTGCAACTTCTTTTTCAAAGCTTCCTTGCAAATGGTAAGCTCCTGGACAAACTGAAAGAGGGAATAATATATCCTATTCATAAAGGAGGAAGCAGAGTAAATGCTAAAAACTATTGGCCTCACACATCAGCACATCTTGGAATGAATAGTCTGAAGGAAACTAATTGCATTTCTTGAAGAGAATGACTTGCTGACAACCAGCATGGCTTTCAACCAGGTAGAAGCTGCCTGACACAGCTCTTGCTGTACTATGACTGGGTATTAAAGCAGCTGCTCAACAACTCAAATGTGGACACGATATATCCTAACTTTGCAAAAGCCTATAACAAAGTCGACCATGGTACGATATGTCACAAATTATGTAATCTTGGTATAGTTGGAAAACTTGGAGAATGGCTACATGACTTTCTAGAAGAGAGAAGTCAGGTAGTGGTGGCTAATGGGGCTATCTCCAAGGAAATGCAAATAATGAGAAGTAATAATAAATTGCCATATGCATGGTGAGCAGTGAGAATTGAAATGATACAAAATTGAGCATAAATTCCACTATTTCATATTTTACCTTCAGGGTACACCTACTTTTATGTAAATTTAACTTCAATTGAAAATTCAGTAATGCACACAATTCTATCTTACAATTTTGCTGTATATCCAGTAACTTAGTAAAGGGAGAAATCAGATGCGTGGTGAGAGGTGTGTTTATAATGATAATGGTTCACTTGTTTTTACAGACGCCAAAGAGAATGAGGAATGGAATGCAACTTTGAAATGATGCTAAATGAGGGGATTGCATGAGAGAAAGACCACATCATGTAACCCAACAGAGGGTAAGCTATACAGTCGAAATGGCTATTAAAGAGATATGAAGACAGGGAAAACAGCTGGTCCATGTGCTGGTGACTTGCATAGATAATCAAGTGGTGCAGGGAAGTGTTTTATCCAATGACTGGGCATAATAGTATCAACAGCTGTTACAATGGCAAAGGAGATGCTTCAGAAAAAAGCAACTATAGATGTATTAAACAGATGGACAAGATTATGGCAGTGGCAGAAAGAGTTACAGCACAAGGAATTAAGAAGAATTGGCTTTGATGAAAAGCAAGACAGTTATGTGTTTGTACAGGATATCACTAATGCCTTCTTCCTGGTGAGACAAGTGACATTTTCAGCAAAAAGTAAGCCAGTACCTAACATCCATCAACCAGGAGAAGGCCTTTAACAAAATATCATACCCTGTAATGTGGTGTTTGCTAAGAAAATTACATGCAGATGAATGGTTTATGAGAATTATGTACAAGGTATGAGATCAGTGGTGAATTTTGCATGCAAGGTGTATATCATGGCTCAGTTCTAAACTTGCTCCTATTTATGATAGTTCTTCAGGCCATTATAGAGAAGTTAATGACAGACTACCTGTACCAATGACCTAGTTCTCATAACTGAGAGTTATGTTGGAGCATTAGAGAAGAGATTTCAAAATGGAAGTAAGTCCAGATACATGATAATTTAGAGTAAACCAAAGACAAACGTTTTAGCAGCAAAGAAAACAAGAGCCCAGTGCTATTTAGAAAGTGACCATACTCCACATGTAGAAAAGAGTAGATCAGAATGCTATACAGTGTATCCAATGTAAACAAAGGGTGAATAAGAAATGCAGGGGTACCACAGGCAGGCTGACATAGGAGAACTTCATATGAAGTAGATGCACAAGAGTAGTAAGCACCAAAAATACCTTTGAATCAAATTCTTTTAAAAGTCCAAAAGGTTTCCTCAGAGCAGTTGATAGCTGCTGTTATATAGGAATCATAATTAAAAGAGGCGGGAGATGGAATAAGGTTGTAATGGAAAAAGTTCAAGGAACTATCACCCTAGTGACAGCCAAGAGATTCATGTATTCAAGAGAAAGGCAGACTGTATGTGTTTGGTAACAAAACATAACAAATGAGTGAAAAGTGTGACAGCTAGAGAGAAATGAGTTGAACATGCTCTACTGGATTTGAAGTGTTAGTGTATATGAACAACAAAGTACAAATAAACAGAGAGAAAAATACTGAGTAGAAGAGGAAATCTATTTTAATGTATGAGCAAGATGGTTGCATTCTCTGATCTCTGCATGTGACGATGAGTATAAAATAATTGTCAAGTGATCTAAGTGAAAGGGATCTGCGGAATAGCTGTATGTGTGGAAAGAGAGATTTACATCTACATATATACAAAGCAATATATGATATGAGAAAATATAGAAATAAACCCTGTAATATTATCTTCTAAATATAAAGATCACATTAAAAACTAAAATGAATAACTCTCCCAACTTAAGACTGAAAGAAGAAAGAAGATATGTACTTTAAGACAGCAACTTCATTTTTGAAAGCTTCTAATTGCGCAGGTGTTGGATGAACTACATTCAGCTTTTTCACAGCAACAGGCCCATGCCAGTGACCACAAAATACTGTTCCAAATGATCCTGAACCAATTCGACGAATTAATATAATTTCTTTGTCAGGAAGTTCCCATTCTTCATTTGAATCTCGTCGTAGTCGCTATAGATTAGAAAATAAGACAAAATATGTAAAGATCAAATAAACAGTATGAGACTTTGGAAATAGGAGCTTGTTTATAAAACTAATTTATAAATGGATTTCAAACAGATGTCATAAATTATCTACCACATGTTGTCCTAGCTCTGATTCTACTGATTTTGCACGTGGCCGCATTTGTTCAGATTGGTTGGTAGGTGAACCCCTTGCACTGTGGATTTTAGTTGGACTATTTCCCTGACTGTGGCTTGAACCAGAGTTAGGTGGAGCCAAACAATTAGTGTTGTGACCTGAAAAGAAAATAAATATCTGAAAATCAGTATTAAAATTATATCAAGAGAGCAGTTCTTAAAAAAAAAAAAAAATGCACACACACACCAAATTATCTTAAAATATTACAAACATTTGCCATAGAAATAGTAGAGGTGATACATTTTGAGTAATTAGTTTCTTGATCAAAGAAGAATTAGTATCATTTTCAAAATGAACATATTTCTAAAGAAGACTATTTTAAGCATTCCAGAATTCCCCAAATATATTTTGTTACAAAATAAATTGCATGATTTTTTTTTTTTTTACCTCAGAAAATTTTCATGTAAAGCTTTACACATAATGCAATAAAGTGTTCCTTTGACAATCCATTATGGTTAAGCATCCACCAGCACTCGGAACATTCAATGCTGAGTTCCAACGAAACACATGTAGGAACAAATGATATAAACTTGTGTTTATTGTCATTTCTACTACATTTGCTCTGCATTTCCTAACTAGTAGCACTATTAAGTATAGTAGTAGCTAAAGCACTATACTGGAAGCAGACTGGATGATGATTATCAACTTGGAGACTCAACAGTTGCTGTCATACATCTCTTTGTACACTCAAGCTCACAAGATATCCAATATCCATATCTCTATATGTGAATGAATCATGGATGTGTGTGATCTATCTCAAAGTAACTTTTGAAGATCTTTTATAGATTTGATTGGACTTCTAGCTTCTTGGCTATCTTTATTGGTGAAAATTCTCAACCATACAAAACCACAAGCAAGACTATCACCCCAAAAAACTGGACGTTTATGTTAGAATTGATGTTTTGTTATTATTCAGGTTCGGTGTATAGGCTGCAATATGGCCCCTGCTTTATCAATTCCATTGTTTACATCACTTTCTGTGCTTCCATCATTGCTGATGACACTTCTTGGGTAGAAGAAATTGCCCAGGTCTTCCACAACTTGTTTGCTGTTTACAAATGAGGAAATCCTCCGATGGAGCAAGTTCCTATCATTGCATCACATCACGGAGCCATGTCAGTTATACTTGGCAGGTCACATTTTGCACCTGCCTACCACCTGGTACACAAAAACAGCAACGACAGGGAAAATGGCAGATCAATCCTTGCTGCCTTTGTGTGCCTCACAACATGGAATAGCTTAAGTCTAAGTAATGTGTGTGTGTGTATATATATATATATATATATATACACACACACATACATATATATATATATCATCAATATTGTTTAATGTTCACTTTTGCTTGCACGAATCAGGCAGAATTTGTTGAGGCAACTTTTCTATGGCTGAATGTCCTTTCTGTTCCAAATCCTCACCTGTTTCCAGGTGAGGTAATATTCTCCAATGACCTGATGTGTTTCACACAGAAGAATGGAAATGAACAATATCCACTGTATGATGGTGAAGTTCTTTTACAACCATAATATGATACCAAGACAAGAGCGCACACATACACACAATTTCCATCTGGGCCTGGGGCTATTGAAGAAGACACTTGCCCAAAGTGTTATGCAGTAGGACTGAACCGAGATTGTGATTAGAAAGCAAGCTTCTCAACCATACAGCCATATTTACACTTTATACATATAACACACACACGTGTGTTATACGCATATATGTGTGTGTGAGTAATCAATTGGTGAGGATTACCCCATTGTTGCTCAGAGTTTTATGTGTACTGATTAGTGAGACAAATATATACTGTGAATTGCCATACATGCCTATGTGAGTACATGAATGTTTATAATTGTTTACAATCTGCCCCGAGCCACAGCTATAAACAGCGAAACCCCTGTTTTGTAATTTAGCTGCAACTGATGATGTTTATTAACATTTCTTGCCAACAAATTATTAGTTTAGCTCTGTGTTTTTAAATTTCTCTGGAATAAAAAAAAAAACAACCTTACTTGAAAAAATAAGGATTAGTGGCAGGAAGACCATCCAGTTGTAAAAATCCTGCCTTCAATCTTTCTCTGTCGAAGCTGTGGCTGGCATACAAAAACAAACAAATGAACAATGCACAGAGAAGACAATACATGATTCACCATATATTGTCTGACTGATCACGTACATGTTATGGATATGAAACTCCATTAATTGTACTCCATGTATTGGGTGTTTGTGTGAAACCCATGCAAGCATAGAAAAGTGAACATTTACAATGAGGATGATATATATACAAAACAACACACACACACAAATTCAAAAAAAAAAACCCTGTACAATAATTAATTTATAACTCTGTAGAATGAGGATAGTGATTCAGTTGAACAAACAATTCTTGGACATTTTACAATATTGATTTTTCATTTAAATAAAAAAAAAACAAAGAAAAAGTCAATACAATCCACTCAGGTTCAAGGTTAGTGAAATTATTAAACAACAACAAACAACAATATAGATTAAAGGGTTTGAACTGTTGTAAATTCATCTCCATTTCTAAAGTTGAACTAGAAGGATTTCAAATAAGGATTAGCTGCTAAGTAAACACAAAAATTAGTGAAAACCAATTTACTTATTTAGCTGAGGACATGATAACCTTTCTGGTGCTAGGATAAAATAGATAAAATACATCCAGTACATAATAGGAAGGGTATCTAGCTATAGAACAGTTCCAAACATGGAACATATGAGTGAGAAGTAGCAGTCCTCAACTCAATTTCGAGGGCAGTAATTCTAAATAAGTGATTCACACTGTGACAACCTGTTTTAAGTATTGACAGCATGGAAAGCAAACATAAAACAAATAATGACCTATAGGCAATAAATAAGGACAATGTAATTATACATCAGTTACATCCTCTAGTAACTTGGGTCATTGAAAAAATTTAGAGTAAATCCCTTACCCATATGAAGTGGGTTCAACCTTAATTCAAAACGAATGCAGTTAATTTGACAAAGGTTAATATTTTAGTTGAATCATTAATTTAAGTTGTAGGAGTTGGCTTTAAAATGGGCAATGTTTTCTTCTTAAATGTTTAAATTCTAATCCTGGGGAAAATACCTAAATAATACCAATCAACAATGAATTTTCACTATTTAAGTCCATTTTTAAATATCTGAGGTTGAAAGAAACTCTAAATAAAAAGTTTTATATATCATATTCTTGATCAGATTATGTTTTTCATTAAACTTAACTCTATGATAATACCATAAAATAGTCATTATTTATATTTCGTTTTTGGATTTGGTTTGCAAGATTCTTTATATGAGTTCGTGTGTTGAAGCATATTCTGTTGTGTCTGGGGAGAGTCATTCTCTTTTAGTGCCTTATTATTTAACACACTCACCGGTAAAATTTCCACTTATTTTCAGACAGCAGAACATGGTGTTTCTCAATGTCTTGCTAGCTTGACTAAAGCTTATTATATTTCGTTTTTGGATTTAGTTTGCAAATTATTAGTTTTATTTGGTTTGCAAATTATTTAGTTTTATTTGTCAAATGTGATGATTTATCATTCTCTAATAAATATTTACAGCTTTCAGCAAACATTATGTTGATGATAACCAATATGCATATAGCAGCAGCAGTAAAGACAAATTTAAAACTTTATACATAAAAATATTATGGTAATTTAAAGACTAGGAAATTAGTTTGTGAAGACAAAACCTTTATTTAATCAATTACTAATAATAATCATTTATAATAGATGCTTTTATTGGTAAAATTATTATTAACATATAATTTCAGCTAACACAATTTTAATCAATTTAATCTTGTCTCTTTCTTTAAATAGCCAACCTATGTATAACAACAAAACTACACCCACCATACATGACCTCTAAAACCCAAAGGAATTGAAATAATTTCCATTCCTATCACCTGCTGGATGTGTTCTATGTCCCTCGATACACATTCTACATGGGTAATATAATCGTACTTTCTCACATCTCAGTGTTTGCGCAACAATTTCAATCATATATTTAGAAATGAAATTCTAATTTCTAAAAACAATTTGTTGCTCTTCAATTAAAAATGACTTAGTTTTGTGTTGCTTAGTGAGAGGAGACAAGGCAGATAGAATTAACTCTTTTCGATCTAGTGAGATTAATGATGACGTTCAACTGAAAGACAAGATTTTGCAGCAAGAGAACTGCTATTGTATGGAAGAATAAGTGAGTAATATTTAGTATAAGTAATGCTGATGACACAGTAAGTATGCAATTAGGTAATTCACATTAGCAAAGGCCATCACAATAGTGATGGGGAGATGTAGTCATACGAAAAGTGATGTTGAGGAGATGTGGAAGATAATAGGATAGGCAGAGGGGTGCATGCACTGAGCAGTAGCTGGGAATGTGCATGCACTGTCCTATTATTTCATAGCATTTTGCTAAGCTTGCACAGGAGTCAGGGTCTTCTGCAGCACTGCCTACCATCAGATGAAAGTCCTCTCTCATCTCTTTTATCACATGTAATAACTTCAGGTCATTTTCACCACCTCTTCTCAAGTATTCTTCAATCTCCTTTTTTCCACAGGTAGCACTCAATTTGAACATTCATAAGCATTTGCTTATGCAGACGTCATTATGTGCCCTTGCCATCTTCTTTCCCCTCTCATTTCATTTACATTTTGTCATTCACATACACTAACGCAAGACAGCGAAGCATGCTTGCCTTATTTCTTTCTAGTCTTTGCAGGTCCTTCACATTTCACTGCTATACTGCACTGTACCTCGCACACAAGCATCATACAAGTTGCCCTCGTCTTTCAAGGAAAACCCTTTGTTGCCCAGGTAACAGTGCCCTGAACTTTATCCAAGCTGTTCTTGTTATAGCTACAACACTTTTAGAACAGTTGGCCTCAATGCTAATTAAATCACCTGGAAACAAAAGCTTTGAACTGCTTCTGTGGAACTGTATGGGCAGCTAAGGAAATCAGCTTCCTAAGCACTTTTAGTGCTTATTGCTCTGGAGCACCTGCTGCATATGAAATCTACCTTCCCTGTTAGCCTGCCAATGATCCCACATCATCTTTTGTATGTATATTGTTTACAATGTGCACACCACACTCAGAGAACAGGCATGGCTGCTTGAGAAGTTTCCTTTACAACCAGATAGGTTTGAGTTCAGCCCCACTTTTGCTGAACCAGAATGAAGGAGATGGCTGTAACAACACTTTGAACACATCCTACTAAACAGCTTGTCACAGCTGACTAGTTTGTAGAATGCAGTCAGGATGTTTGGAAGCTTGCTATGCAAAAAAGTCTTGTGTTAAACTGGGCGAAAATGCAATAGAAACTTACGAAATGCTCTAGACTGTTTAGTTTATGCATTAACTTTTTTGCTAACACAAGAAGTTTGAAGATGATAGAGAGAAGGTGAGACAATGAGAGGTGTGCAAAGGAAAGGACACCAGAACATCATAGGTAGTTGGGGAAATCTATTTTCTGAATGAAGTTCATCAGGAGTCTATAAAGATAATAAGCATATAGTTTGGGAGTTGGTGTGGCAACTGTATACAGGATTATTCAGGAAGATGTGATAAGTTTGTTCTCAGATTGTTCTGTGATGAACATCCTGGTAACCAACCACTTGACAGAGACAAGCAATCAAAACTGCCTCTCATCATTTCCCACAGTCCAGATCTTGCTCCCAGTGACCTTTTTTGTTGCTCAACAAACTGAAGGACAACCTCGAGGTCAGTCATTTTCAAGAAGAAGGAGGCTGTGACAAGGGTCCTGGACACCTTCACTTTAGAGGATTTCCATGGGGCTTTCATGAAGTGACTGGAGCACCACAACAGGTGCATTGAAGTCAGAGGATCCTATTTTGAAGGACATTAGAGTTTTGTATTTATTTGAAAATAATAAATGTCTCTCCTGAAAAAGTCACAAAACTTCTGGAATGCATGCACCTTGAGTGTGTGTGTGTGTATACATACACACACTAATAATAAAGAAAAAGAAGTTAGAAGTGATGCAGGGTTTGTTTTTCAGTTTATTTTCTAGGGTGTGTGAGAAAGAATTGTGATGTCATAGGAGAGAAATGTGTCCACATGGATGATGGCTCACTTGCATATAATGATGCTGCAAGGAGAGAGACTTGGAGACGCCACTATGAAAGGTTGCTAAATGAAAAGAATGAACGGGAGAAAGAGAGTTTGTAAAATATCAACCCAACAGAGGGACTAGCTATCTGAATTGACAGTAGCTTGGTAGATAAAGTAATTAAGGATATGAAGACAGGGAAAGTCCCTGGCCCATCAGAAATCACTGCAGAGGTGCTTTAAATATCTGGCTGTGTAAGCTATAGTCTAGTCACCTGTATAGTCAACCAGGTGATACATGAAGGAGTCATACCCAATGACTGGTGTAGCAGCACCATAGTCAACTGCTAATAATTACACTATAGTCATCAAATTGTTGGATCAGGTGATGAAAGTTAAAGAGAGAGGCAGAGCCCAACTAATTAGAGAGGGAATTAGTTTAGATGAGATGCAGTTTGGGTTTGTGCCAGAGAGAAGCACTATTGATGCTATATTTCTGGTAAGACAGCTGCAGGAGAAATTCTAAGTCAAAGATAAACCTCTGTACTTGGCTTTCATTGATATGGAGAAACCTGTTGACAGGCTCCCCCCTGATCCCTTATCTGGTGTTCAATGTGGAAACTAGGGATAGATAAGTGGTTGGTGAGAGCTGTACAAGCCATGTACAGGGATGTTGTAAGGTGACAGTTGGCACCTAGTGAAGAATTCGGGGTAGGAGTAGGGGTTCACCAAAGATCAGTCATCCTCCTCTTATTCATCACAGTCCTCCAGGCAATAATAGAGGAATTCAAGACAGGATGCCCCTGGGAGCTCCTCTATGCTGATGATTTTACTCTAATAGCTGACTCACTACCAGAGCTAGAGAAATTGCAGGTGTGGAAGTAAGGTCTAGAATTGAAGGGCCTTAGAGTCAATCTAGCAAAAACCAATGTAGGAAGGCAGACAAATCACAAATCTCTTCAGGTAGATGGCCCTGCTCGACCTGTAGAAAAGGTGTAGGTAGAAATTCCATAAGATGTCTCCAGTGTAAGCTATGGACACATAAGAGGTGCAGCAATATCAAAAGATGGGTAACTGGAAAGATAGTATTTGTGTGTGACAAATGCACAGGGACAATAAACACTGAAAATGTGCAGAAAACAGCTTCTCTTACCTAGGTGACCAAGTCAGTAGCGGGGGTGGTTGCTCTGAGAGTGTAGCTGCTAGAATAAGAACAGCCTGGGCAAAGTTCAGAGAGCTCCCACCTCTGCTGGTAACAAAGGGTCTCTTGCTCAGAGTAAAAGCTAGACTGTATGATGCATGTGTGCAAACAGCCATGCTACATGGCAGTGAAACATAGGCTGTGACTGCTGAGGACATGTAAGCTTGAAAGAAATGAAGCTAGTAGGCTCTGCTGGATGTGTAATGTCAGTGTGCATATATGACAGAGTGTAAGTGCCCCAAGAGAAAAGTTGGACATAAGAGGCAAGAGAGACAACTGCGCTGGTATGATCATGTGTTGTGTATGGATGAGGACAGCTGTGTGAAGAAGTGTCACACTCTAAGAGTGGAGGGAACTTGTGGAAGAGGTAGACCCAGGAAGACTTGGGATGAGGTGCTGAAGCACGACCTTCAAACGTTGGGCCTCACAGAAGCAAGGTAACATATCTCCGAGACCTTTGGAGATATGCTGTGCTTGAGAAGACCCAGCAAGCTAAGTGAGATCATAGCCATGGCCTATGTCAGTGTTGCATAACCAATCCATTTAAGAGTACCCTTCAATCGTCGGGCAATATGCCGTGCTTTGAGAAGACTTGTTGAGTCAAGTGAAATTGTTGTTGTGGCCAATGCCTGATTGGCACATAAAAAGCACCATTCAAGCATGGTCGATGCCAGTACTTCCTGACTGGCCCCTGTGCCAGTAGCATGTAAAAAGCACCCACTACATTCTTGGAGTAGTTGGCGTTAGGAAAGGCATCCAGCGGTAGAAACCTTGCAAGATGAGGTTGGAGTCTGGTGCAACCTCCCAGCTTGCTAGTCCTTAGTTAAACCATCCAACCCATGCCAGCATGGAAAGCGGATGTTAAAAACAATGATGATAATGATATATAGGTAATATAATACAAGTATTAGTGAGAAGGATACAATTGATTTTGAGAAAGAATTTTGTCAAAACACGACTCTAGATAGAACAAATATGTAACCCCTCATCTACCATCTGTAATTGTTCCTATATTATTTTAGTTAATTTCCATAAGCACAGAGATACCTAATTCGCAAAGATACGAAGTTCCAAAGGGTAACAGAGATTTAACGGATGTAGTAGCTAACCGAGGATATTGGCTTCAAAGCAAAATCCAAAATTCTGACAATTCTAGCACAGAAAATGAGGCTTTGTACACAGAATCATTTCCCAAGTCGATTAAATTTTCTTCTGTTAATGTTTATGGCAGGTGTGTACTGTTGTATCTTGTGAAAGGATTGATGACCTACTCGCACATTTGATAAACAAGTGAAGGAAAATACTTAGAAAACGATACAAAGAGGTTGTTTTCTATCTTCTGCATGTGTGACAAAATTTTGAATTTGTTTGGAAAAGACTCTACACCTGGGAAGTAATCAAGCTGTGAGATTTGAACTTTCCTTATCCACAGTTCTAACCTGTCAGTGAAAGACTTTAATTGTAAAATTTTTGTTCACTCCTTGCAGACTCAAATTTAACATCATTGAGAAATGCTACTTCCAGCCACCAATTATCATCATTAATAAATCAAAAGAGCATTTTTCCTTTCGAGAGACATTGCACATCTGTATGAAACATTAAACACTTAAAATCAGAATCCATAGTTTCACATAGAGATGCAAAAGTCTGCGCCATAGGAATGCAATTTTATGTAATTCACTACTTTGACAATGTTGTCTATTGTCTTCAGGAGACCATCAGGTAGAGATTTTGACACCCAATACTCTGTAGTGAATCATGCAATGTACAATTTTAACTTGTGAATTTTTTTGTAACACATGAGCAACAAAGCCTTTTTCTCAACCCTGCATGGATGGAATGCCATCAGTGCAAACACTAATATAAGTTTGCTACTGCATCCCTCTCAATGTAACATTTTGGTTTACCAGGTTAAAGACCATCTTCTCTTGTCATTCTTTCCTTCAATTCTCAAAAGAAAAATTGACTTATGATTTTACCACCTCTGATGATTCACAGAAATGAAATTAGTTGAGCTTTTAAAACCCATGTCTGTACTTTCATTGATTTGTAAGGCTCACAAGTTTTCGAGTTAATTTTTTGCTTCAGTGAAATGTTTGCAAATCATGTGGGCAGACAAAGGAATGGTTTTAGTTTGATGGCTTCATCATCTTATGTGTAGGAGAGAAAAATGGCCGTAAAAATGAATTCAATAGACAGAAAATACACACACACACTGTTGATGTTGACATTCTTCACTGATATTATGACCTGTAACTCTGCACTATGGTATATAAAAAAAAACCCTTGAAAAACACACAGTGGCAGGAAGGGTTTCCAGTCATAAAATCCTGCCTCAAACAAATCCCCATCATACTCATGCTAGCTTGGAAAAGCAAATAGCCAAATAATAATATGAAGGTGTCTACAAATTTGCATCTAATTTGTTAAATATTTTTTATAGTTAGCTTTTCTTCTAATTTTTTTTTCTGTCCACAAAACTATTTTGTATGCAAAGTGTTTACATCTGAGATACAGCAACTCTATAGGTATATTCTGTATTACAATATTACCTTGGAGCAAAACGCTGTTAATGCACCAGTCACAAAATCAGCTGATAGGCAAAAGGTTAATCAATTTTGTCTTGGGAACAGTTCAGAGGTTATTATAGAATCTGAGACCTTCATATTTTGATTAGATACCAAACACTATGTACCGTAATGAAGAGACACTGTACTGCTAAAACAAAATTTTATAGCTTGGTAATTTTTAAAAAATTGATAAAACAAATATAATGAATGATTAATCCATTTTATCAAATGGATTTAATTTGAGCAAAGAAATACTCTATACAAATAAAACTTGAATGGCAGACTTCAGAACTATAATAATCATGGATGTTTCGAAGGGTCTCCTAAATGAATTTATAACCTTTAAAAACTCATGTAAGACATTCACAAACGTATCAGTGCTATTGCTTTCACTTATTCAAATGTATCAAATTATGATACAAGTCCATAATTCTTATTTAGGATTTGAATGAGTAGCCTGGGGGATTGCTTAAAATAAAGTTTCATAAGTTCAAATAATAACTCAATCAACTAGTATGTCACATGATGAACACAGTAGAGAAATAAAGTCAAGAAGCAATTTGAGAGAGTTACTCTTGTTATGAAGACTAATATTTCTAACCATCAGTGATTTTAAGAAGACATCATGATATAAACTGGATACATGTTTCACAATAAATATTAGTAAAACACCTCTGGCGCTATTATTTACTGAAATGTGATAATAAAATGATTAGTTTGCTTCAACTTTATTCTAAAGTCACAGTAAAAGGTTAGGTGAAATGAAAACGTTATCTGAAGGAAGGGCAAACCAAATCTTCACACCACTCTGAAGCATGCAGTAGTGTATACCTCTGGACATAAAGGAAGAGAAAAATGGAGAAATTTTACAAATAGCTGTAATACTGTCGCTAGCATGACGTTTATCTTTATACTGAAGAGCTTGTCTGTGGCTCATGTTACTTCTGTTGCTGTGGTTTGTACCTGGTGCAGCAACATCTGAAATACATAGAAACAATGCCAACAGCAAAAGAAAGGTGATGCTTCAAATACCTTTTGGGCAAACCATTCAGAAAAACCTTTCAAGTTTGAAGTTAAATTTCAGCAAAAGGAAATAGAATTCATAAACTAGTAATTCTTCAACACTATTGTGGCCTTTCCACCTCAAAGCCAGCTTGTCTCATACCCCTTATCTAACTTATTCATCTGCTAAGTCCCACTAACAACTATACACAATCTTTCCATGCCTGAATGTCACCTCTCTGAAATTCCCACACCACTCCAGATTTTCCTGTAGTTCATCAAGAATAACATCAACTTCACTGGTCTAAGAAGTCCTGTGGATGCTATCAACAGAGCTCCTTCTTGCGGTCAAACATTGATCTCACTGGTCTGAGAATATTTTTGGCGGTTATGGACAGTCCTTTCCATAAATTTAAACAATTTTGAAAAATACCCGCAAAACTCCATGATTAACAGAGATATGAAGTAAGTGTAAAATCTTCTAAGAATAAAGTTTTAATTTTGTGTTTCATCATATAAAACACGATTTGAATTTACAGACACCATACATATCAGATAAAACATTTCAGGTAAACACTATGCAAATTGGAAACATGTTTCATCATTTCAAAGTGCCATGGTAATACAGTTTATAGATATTTTCTTCAACCTTTACATTACTTTATACAGTAATCTCATATACTTTTAAAATATACAACACCTAAGAATTGAAGTTGTTAATGATTCACAAATCAGCCCAAATTAAAATCATTCTCGTTATCATTATTACATCTTTTTTGCAGGCATAGTTTATCTCGGATTACATTATGCAATATATCCTTCAGTTTTTCTTTTAAAGTGTTGAGATACACTTGGCTGCTATTTCTAGTTGGTCAAGCAGCTGCAAAGATGCTCTCATTATATAATATGAATGATTTTTATATTATTTACAAGGTGGAACCTTAAAAACATGTCAAAAACAATAGAAATGATTAAAATGTGAAGAACTGACATAAAAAATAATTTCAAAAGAATTCTTGAATCAAATTAGCGTACGTTTGCAATGAATATAAAGGAATGGGAAAAACAATAGAGCAAGTTCCAGAAGGTTTATGAATATGAGATTTTGTGTGAAAAAGTGATGTGAATTTATTACAACATTCTTAAATACAACTATTTGAGTATTTTTTTTTTTATGAAAATGTTACAATGGCAGTAAAGAGTTAGAACAGTGACTTTCTGTATTTTTCACATTTGCAGATTTATAAATATTGCTCTTGAAAATACTCTATGTACAAATAAATTAAAATTAAGAATATTTCTTGGAAGAGATTTCCTTAAATCAATCTACAATTTTACTTTCAAACATAATACATTATACAACTTTGGAAAATTGTAGCACAGAAGTAAATATGTTCAAGAAATGGTTTATAGGTATACATACTTGAATGATCTCCAGGATAGTCCATGTTCTTTCTACCCGATTCTTGTTCAGATGTCAAAAAGGAGCTCTACATAGGAGTGGAACAAAAGAAAACAAAATATATTGCCTAATATATTTGATCTTTTTTCTATTTTAATTATTATATATTTTTCGTGGCTCCTGAGAAACAGTAAAAGTAATTACTTGATCAACGACAGGTATTACTGCTGGTATATTATAATTTACATAAGGCTATCCAACATGTAGAAATAAGAAAAAACTAGTTGTAACAATATTAGAATTTGTAAACAATCTAACATCCCAGTTTACAGAAAAGTCAAGTGACGAAGATGTTAAGAATGATTAAGAAATTTACTAGTGGTAATAATTAAAATCTATTATCAAATTCATAGTAAAAGAGGTTTCAAGTAAAATTTACAGAAAAAAAAGCATAGTTGGCAACATGATTTGTACAACAGCAAAAGGGTAACTGAAATTTCACAACAGCAAATTTGAATCATTCTTCTCCATGTTAGTTGTTTGTAAAATTGAAATTTTTTAAACGTATACATTAGTAAATAGACTAATTAACACCCACATGTGGACACCAATTTTGCCAGTTATGACTAAGATGTCCCAAAATGTTAAATCCTTTCTACTCAGGCTAGCATGGGAAAATAGATATAAAACTCACAAATATGCACGAAGTGACACATGCACACACAATTTTCTTTAAACAAACAGTAAATATTCATACAGATTTTTACTCTACTTCCCTCTCGCTCTCTGTATGTATGTGTATATATATATATATATATATATATATATTGGGTCATCCCATAAATAATGTGGGTTTTTCAATTACATGAACTAAAAGTTGGAAGAGGACAGGATAAACAACCTGTTTCAACTTAGTATAAAAGCAGGCAGTAATTTTACCTTGTTCTTATTGTTAGTGCAGATTGATTTTAACTATTTTGCCAAAGCTACAATGGAAGTGACAAAGGAGTATATTTGGCATATTTTGCTTGATGAGTTCAATAAAGGCAACAATGGAAAGTATTTGGGGATCAGACTATAAGCATAAGCCGGTGTCAACGGTGGTTCTAGCAATTCTGAGCTGGAAACTACAGCCTAGAGGATGAGCCTCATCCTAGAAGATGTGTAGAGCTTGATGAACAGTCCTGCAAACCTTGGTGGAACAAAACCCCATTGTAACTGTTGAGAAACCAGCAGAGAAGCTTGGATTTGGTCATTTGACCATTCATCAACACCTGCGTGCCATCGGAAAAGCCAGAAAATTGGGTCAATGGGTTTCACACAAATTTCTGAGTCTAATTGCACACAGAGAGTAAATGTGTGCTCTTCTTTGCTGTCACATCTCACAAATGAACCTTTTTTGGACCGAATTGTGACTGGTGACGAGAAATGGGTTCCATATAGAAATATCAAGTGGTCAAGACAGTGGGTAAGGAAAGAAGAAACAGCAGCAGCTCAGGCTAAAGAAGGTCTTCACCCACGTAAGATGTTCTTATCTGTTTGGTTGGATATGAAAGGTTTAGTCCACTTTGAACTTTCAAACCCAAACCAAATGATAACAAAGGAGATCTACTGCAAGCAACTTGAGCAGCTTAAGTCAGTGCTAGAAGGAAAAAGATCATTTTTGGTTTCAAGACGAATGGTGTTCTTTCATCAGGATAATGCTCAACCACATACAGCAAGGATGACATTCCAAAGTGTGGAGCAGTTTGAATGGGAAACAATGCCCCACCCAACATATTCGCCAGATACTGCCCCATCTGATTATCATTTATTCCATAATCTTCAAAATCATTTGGACGGAACACATATAAATTCTGTAGGTGAGGTCAGAACAGTACTGGAGGAGTATTTTTCGTCATGGACAAGTGAATTTTGGAAGAGGAACCTTGCAAGTCTACCACACAAATGAAGGAGAGTATATTTTAGATTAAAAAAGAACTTTGTTTACCTTAATTTTGAAAAATAAAAGTATAAGAAAACCGCATTATGTATGCGATGAACCAATATATGTATGTGTATATATATATCATAATGGTGATATACATATATAAAATTTTTACTCAAAGTCAACATTAAGTAATGAAAGGTAGAAGCTATTACTTACATTGACTAGATTACAGCAGACATTTGGAGCTGATGTTGAACGCTCTCTCTGGCATATTGGAGGAGGACGCTTACGAGTGTTACGTTGATTTGGCAATGTCTGGAACTGATTGAACGGACTGGAAACGTATGTAGGTAGTGTATGAGATACATCTGGAAATGGTCTAGAAACAATAAAATTATGTGGCTCACTAAAGGCCAAATTTTTAACAAACAAAAAGATATTTCTCTGAAGGGTCTCTCCATCAGAGCAAAGTGGATGGTGCCTGTGGAAGAGGAAGACCTAGAAAGACATGAGAGAAGAGGCAAAACCCGATCTGAAGATGATGAATCACATAAAAGAGATGACAAGTGACTGCAGCAACTGAGGATATGCTGTAATGGAGAAAACCTGCTCCCTTAGGCAAGCATGGCAGAAAGAAAGCTAATGAGAAGAGTGTTGATGGCTAGGATGCTGCTCCTCTGCCTCTCCCCTTCAATGTTCTCTCTTCTTGCCCACCTTCCCAGGACAATTTCGTTGCTTTTATCTTCTGCTCCTTGCCTTTACAGTATTCTCCTCCAACTACTTATCTCACATTTCTTGTTGCTTTTGCCCTTTACTCTGGGTTATTTTACAATTAAATATCTTAACCACAGACAAGGAATCAAATGTCAACCTCTCAATTGTTTAGTTTCATATCAACTAAAGGATTAAATTGTAATTATTTCTTTAGAATTAGAATTAAATTGGTCTTTAATTAAAAATAAAATGTAACTTAATATTAAGAGGTTTTTAAAATTTAGGTCAGTAACAAATATAAAAAACACATAAAATGTGATAATCCATGAAAAGCAATATACTCTCCCACAAGATACAAATTCCAATGGTAAATAAAATAGTGTTTACTTACTGATTGTACATTGGTTCTGAAATTCTATTTGGACTACCATAATGTGAATGGTAATCATCACCACCATCGCAGTAGCTGTAAGCCCGGTGTATACAACGTTGATGCACGCGGAGGCCACAAGTTGCACAGCGATAACAACCATGGAACAACAACTTTCTGCACAGATCACAGAAAGCTATAGTAAAAAATGTCTTCCTTACCTACAAAAGTTAATTTATACTTTAGATCTTTTTAGACTGCATATAGATAAGAAGGAAATCATAATGTTAGATGGTTAATATTTGAAATGATGTCATGAATGTAATTTACCATAGTAATGACAAAAATAAAAATATATAAACATATAAATTCAAGAAAACTAGAGACAATATAGATGTGGCTGGCAAAATGAACTCAAAAGTTTTATGTTATTATAGGGGACACATTGATTAAAATATTAGATTTATCAGTTTTGTGGTAAGCATACTTCAATTTATAGAATATTTAAAATATTTACTTTAGATATTCATAATTTTGTTTTAAAGCATGATATATATATATATATATATATGCCCATCCTTGGATTTTCTTACATTGGTATATTTTACAATGGAGTTGCCTTTAACTTTAGCATCATTAAATCATCTTGCATTTAAACTTAAACCATTCTACTAGAAAGCTATTGAAATATTATATGAAGTCAGAAAGTTCTGAAAATAGTCATTAACAGATTACAAATGCAAAAATGTAGTATAAATATGAAATGTTTTAAATCTTTCATAAAATATACTAAATTGCTAACAATAGAAATTAGTATTATAATTGGAATATCTTTAAAGTTGCTTAAATTTATAGTATGCTACTGACTCTTAAAATTTGTCAATAAAAAAAGAAAAGCACAAATCGATGCTATAAAGAATTAAATTTTTCTTTTAACATGAAGAAGTGGAATTCAACATTTCCTGGAGGAGTGGGCAGAAGAGAAAGCAGATTTGCTCAGTGCTACAGGAATGGTTTTCTGAGGATTATGTTGCATTAACAGAATTAGTTTGTATTTTTCTGCCCCATTAATAATGATACTTCTCTTTCTAATCTAAAACATCTTGCTATTTCATTTGTATGCAAATTATGATAGCTAAAACTAATGCATTCAAATATGTACTAACAGACTCCATAACAGAAAAAAAGGCCTATTTTCTTCAGTTAACCTAATTAGGAATAATGTACGTCACTATATCAAATGAAGAGAAAATTTGCTGGATTAGTTTTTCTTTACATTTTCTGGTAAGCTAACAAAAATATTTTTGATCAATTTTCCAATGTTGAAGGCAGTTGAAAATATCTTTGCATTACACTAGGTATCACTATAGAGCACCATATAATGGAGACAAGCAGAGTTTGAACACACAAAAACACACTTTTTGCTTCATTTTCATGTCAAAGTAAATATTTTCCTCAAAACATTATATATCATTTGAAAGTTTTAGACATGAACTTTCTTCTTATATAGTTTTAATTAAAGTCTGATTGTTACATATCATGTCAGGGTCCCTCAAACACACTGGTATTTTCTTGCATTTACAGAGTTTATCCCATTTTTTTTCCTGCTGAATGGTAGCCCTTGTTCTGGTTCAATGTCATGGAGCATTGTAACTCAAGTTGTGTTCAAAATCATAGTCATGAAGGGGAATGTTTTTGCTTTATTTTGATATAAAAATATATAGGGGTAGGTCATATAAGCATTACAAAATATAAACGTGAAAATTTTATCTTTACTTTTCATTTAGAACAGATCATATTTTCTTCAAAATTTTTATATCATAGGAAAGAAAAATTTCTTGCAAATTTAATATGGTCATTGCTAAACTTGGCCACGATATGATGATGAAAGGGTACAAAGTCAGTAAAGTGGGTGGTATACTGATGCCACTTGCCAAACTGACATATTTACGTGTAACAACAGATCAAACAGAACATGAGCCAGAATTTCAAGAAACGAATGAAGTAATTACTAAGTAAACACATGCACTGAACTGAGACAAACTTTACCATAGACTCGTTGTATTGAGAATGTTTATTTCATCTCACTTGTTTTAATGTGCAGAGAGCTGCTAGGGAAACCTAGCAGATATTCTTGTACATGTAAACTTTGTTTTCCTTTGAGAAATATTGGTCAAATTTCACCAATAAAAATTATATTGTACAATGAATATAATTTTGTAGACTATTAAAATCAGATGAGATTCTTTTTTTTTCCTGATTTTGAATATAGACAGACAATTAGTGTTATTGTTTACATACTTGTTTAGGTTTTTTTTTTTCTCTCTCTCTTACTAATGATTTTGCTGTAAGTTACAAATGTTTTTAATTTTTGTTTTTTAATGCTTAAAACAAGGAGTTTTCATATTTTGTCCTGTATTTCTTTTTTTAAATCTAGGTCTACATGCAATTCTGAGAAAAGAACCAGGTGTGTGTAGAATGTGTGAGAAACAACAGCTAAATCTCCCTTAAATTACACAATTTCTTTGTTTGAAAATATTAAAAATAAATACAGCTTTTTAGTGAAAATGCTTCTCCCATCGTTTTTAAGTGCTTAATGCAAAAAAAAAAAAAAAAAACATTAGCTAAAATCGGCCTGGATGGGAGGATGGAAAAAAATCATAAATTTTCCAAAAAGCTTACCCCTATCCTTTCCAAGACTTTTATTGAAATAGATTAAAAAAGATAAAGAAAAAAAGGAAACATCTGTCAAAATGGGGAAAATTCAACTTATGTGGGTGTCCTAATCTGAAACTCCACCATTTATAGCCATTTTTAATTGTCCAGTCTGAACTCTGCCAGATCAGACTGGAGCCTGGTGCAGCCCCTGGCTTCCCAGACCCCGGTCGAACCGTCCAACCCGTGCTAGCGTGGAAAACGGACGTTAAACAATGATGATGATGAATGTCATCTTCCAAAATCTCAGGATTTATTTAGTTCTATACCTACTACAAATGTACCAAAACTCAAGTCCCTGTGGCTTGTGCTTCTTGATTTAATTAGGCCTGAAAACACTGTGAAGTTGACAGCTTGTAACATGTAACAAAATAGGTCTGAGATATATATATAAAATTGCTCCCACCCAAGTTTTCTTTCCAAAATCCTGAAAAAAAATAATAACCAACTGGTATACCATGGTCACTAGTAATTTGAGTAATTTGAAAATTATATGAGACCACAAATATAGCTAATTATTCATTTAGGCCAATTAGACAAGATTTCAACAAGTTTGCTGATCATTCAAATTGTCATATTTCCAAACATATTCATCCAAATATAACAAATGAAATATCAAAAATGTTTCTTTTTGGATGCTCTCTCAGAAAAAGTACAGTAGAAATCACATTCAAATAATCTCCAAGATTCATAGAGATACTTAATTATACATTATACAGTGAAATACCGATACAATATAAACTTCTAATGCTTCAAGTAGCTAATAAGTTGATAACCTGTTCAAATGGCTTTCAATAGACGGTAGTTATATGATGATCAGTTGCTCTCTGCATCCTAAGATGAAACATTTACATTTGTCAAGTAGCTGACCTTAACCACAACACATGTTTTGCAAACAAAAACAAGTATTATGGCTAAGGTTCTTAAACAATAGGTACTTTACACTGAAGCAACTCTTTCCAAAAGTGCAACAGAGTATTGCTTTTGTCCAGTAAACTGGCAAGGCAAGCTGCTGATATATTCTCAGATGGCCAACCACAACCTAATAATTTCTTACTTCAAAATATTGAAGTTGTAAATACCTTAGAGTAGCCAGTTATTCTAGTTTATATTGAAATCCTACAGAAGTTAGACTCGCCTTTGATTCAAGGTTAATTAAACAGGTAGCAGTAATATATTGGATGTCATTTTAATCAACACAACTTTCAAAAACAAATGTGCTATCTTGCGCCAATGTGAGATTTCATTATAAAGATATGTCTACAAAAAAATACTTACATAGTTGTGGCATAAAGGCTTGTCAGTGGGGAGATGTTGGCTGATAAATTCAACAGAAAGTTCCTCAGCCGCCAGCATTGAGAGATCAACATCCCAGGGAATAAATTTCCTGAAGAAAAACAGATTATCATAAGTCTCAAAAGCTGAATAAATATGAAAAATTAGGAGATGTGTGATTCAACTTTGTCTTTCATCTTTTGGAGGTTAATGATTTAGACTGAATATCTAGCAGTATTTCTTCTGGTTTTCGGCAGCGGTGGCGATGATGATGGTCATCATCATTTGACATCTCTTTGTGGGTGGTATGGGTTGGATGGTTTGACAGGAGCTGGAAAAGTCAGGGCTGCACCAAGCTCTGCTTGCTTTGATATGGTTTTTCTGCCTAGATGCCCTTCCTAATGCCAACCACTTTACAGAGTGAGCTGGGTGCTTTTTACCTGACACCAGCAAGGTCACCAAGCAAATTACAAGAACAAGACTCTTCAAATGAAGAGGGGGGGTAGTATTGAAGGAGGTGGCTTTGTGTCAAATGATGAGAAGTATGAGCAGAGGGACAGAAATAGGTGTCTTGCAGTTGAGGGGGAGATATTTCTACCTCCATAGGGGGGAGGGGTGTTGGTAAGATAGATAACATGGTAAAGATGTGATGCGGTGTACAGCCATGTTGAGGGGAGATGAATAAAGTGAAATGGATCAGGGATTGGATAAAGTGAGTGAATGGGTAAATACACAAGATTGTGAAAGGTGAGTGGGAGAAGGAGGGGAGGCGTGTCAGGAGGACATGTTGTGAGGAAAAGATTGGATAGAGATGTGTCTTTCAATCCTCTTTCCTGCTATCAACCCAGGTTTTCATCAATCACCCCAATCCCCAACCCCTATTTTGCATCTTCCTGGCAACACTTGACTGCATATATTACAACCTTTGTACCTTTCTTTCTTTTACACATCTATGTTTCGATCCTTGTTACTTGTGAGTATACCCTGGCGCTTCACCATCCCTCTCCTGCTCTCTCTTGCTCTTCCCTCTGGTTGGGTAGCCACAGATCTCTTCTACAGCAGCACACCTATTTCTGACCTCATTTCTAGCTGCTCTCTCTCCCTCTCTCTCACTGGGTAACCATGTACCTCCTCTATAACAAGACACCTATTTCTGCCTCCCTATTTCTCTGTCACACTTTAACCTTTCATCATCTGAGTTTGGATCACCTCCTACAATGTGCCCTCTGTTATAGCAAGACACCTGTTTCTGCCTCTGTTTCTTTGTCACCTTCTAACCTTTCATACCCTGACATGAGTTCTCATCCTCAAATGCCCCTGCCCCTCTCATAATTTCTTGTCTTGCAAGTTACGTAGTGCTGGTGCCATGTAAAAAGCATCCAGTCCACAATAAAATGGTTGGCACTTGGAAGGGCATCTGGCTGTAAAATTTATGCCAAAAACTAATCTCGCCTGTGCTAGTGCCATGTAAAAATCACTGAGTCCACTCTGCAGAGTGGTTAGTGTTAGGATGGGAATCCAGTTGTAAAAACCCTGCCAAAACAGACACAGTAGCAGAGGGTAGATTTTCCACCTGGCCAGCTCCTGTGAATCATCCTACCCATGCATGCATGGAAGATGGACATGAAACGATGATGATGATACTCTGTGCAGGAAGGTTCATGAGGGAGAGTAGGATAGAGGGAGGGGAATACAGTGAGTGGTGAACACAGACGGCAAGAAGTGGGAGAAGCTAGGAAGATGGGCTGTGGGGGGTGAAGTTTGACAGGACAGATTGTGTGTGGGGGGCATGGATATAAAGGACATGTCTTCATGGCATTGATTTTACTTAGCTGGATGGGGCTTCCTAATCAGACCAAATCACCAAGTGTCTTACTCCTTTACTATCTCCTCTCTGAAGCTCAACATCAATTTCTCATCATTTCATCCCATGTCATCCTACATATTCCTCTTCCACATTTAGTGATCAGCACTTCTTTATGCAGTTGTCATCATTCATACACATCACATGACCATACCAGTGCAGTTTTCTCTCTTGCCTCTTCTACCCAATTTCTCTCTCAAAGCATTTACACTTTGTCATACATGCACACTGACATTGCACATCCAGCGGAGCATACTGGCTTTATTTTCTTCAAGCACTTCACATGTCCTCTGCATTCATGTTTCACATGTAGCATAGCTGTTTATGTACAATTTGCTTTTCACTTTTATTAAGACTTTGGTTTTAGTTAAATTGATTCCAAGGCCCTTTGATTCTAGACATTGTTTCCATACCTGAAACTTCTCCTCTAGTTCTGCTAGTGATTCTGATATTAAAGCAAGGTCATCAGCATAGAGAAGCTCCCAGCGGCATCCTGTCTTGAATTCCTTTGTTATTGCCTGGAGGACTATGGTGAACAAGAGGGGGCTGGAATTTCTACACCTCTTCTATATCAAGCAGGACTATTTCCTCGAAGAGATTAGTAATTTGTCTACTTTCCTGCTTACTAGTACTTTGGTCTTTGCCAAATTAACTCTAAGGCCCTTTCATTCCAGTTCTCTAATTCTACAGGAGATTCAGCTACAAGAACAAGGTCATTAGCAAAGAAGAGCTCTTGTATGCAAACAGTCTTCAACTCATCTGTTATGGCCTAGAGGATTATGATAAATAAGATGTGGCTGATAACCGAGTCCTGATGTACTCCTATCTCCATCCTAAATTTGTTGCTCTACTCATTGCTGACTTTCACCCTACTGACAGCATCCTTGTACATGGCTTGAGCAGCTCTCACCAACCATTCATTTACACCTTGCTTCCATAACAACCACCAGATGAGAGAAAGTGAGGGGTCTTGTCAAAAGCTTCCTTTTTTCATGCCAACAAATGCTAAGTATAGCAATTTGCTTTTAGCTGAATGCTTCTCCTGCAAGTGCCTTGCAAGGAATATAGCATTAACAGTGTTTCTCCTTGGTAGAAAACCAAACTACATTCCATCAAGTTTTTCTTAATTAGTTGTGCTCTGATATTTTCTGTAACTTTCTCGACATGGTTCAACAATTTGACATCTCTGTAATTATTTCCTTCCCTTAGTAGCAGCTGACTATAATGGCTGCTACACTTGTGGTTAGGTATGATACCTTCCTGGACAACCTGATTGACTACACAGGTGCCTAGCTCATATCCTACTCCACCAAATATCCTGTCCTCTCTTCATATCCTTAATTACTACAGGCATAAGAGGAATTAGATGCACTATGCAAGAGAGAAGACTGCACTGGAGGATGAATGTAGACAGCTCCATAAAGAAGTGCCAATCACTCTAAGCGGAGGGAATTCGTGGAAGAGGGAGACTCAGGAAGATAAATGGGATGAAGTACTGGAGTACGATCTCAGAACACTGAAGCTTAACGAAATGACAAGGGACTGAGATATCTGGCACCTAGCTGTACTGAAGAAGATTGACCTGCAAGAATCCTATACTGGTGTCATGTAAAAACTACCTGAGCTGGCACCACTTCGAAAGCACCTGTGCAGGCTGCACATGATAGCACCCATGCCAGTGCCACATAAAAGCACCCAGTACATTCTGTAAAGAGGTTGGTGTTAGGAAGGGCATTCAGCTGTGGAAACCAAACCAAATTAGACTGGAACCTGGTGCTACTCTCCTGCTTGCCAGCTCTGGTTAGAGGGAGAAGTAAAGCAAGTGGGCCAACCTATATTATATTAAAGAAAAGGTATACGAGAATCATTGTTTAACATCTGTTTTCCATACTCGCACTGCTGGGATGGTTTGACAGAAGATTGTTCTAAGTTCTACAATCTACCTTGGCATGGTTTCGACAATTGGACCATCATCATCACCATCATCGTTTAATGTCTGCCTTTCATGCTGACATGAATTGGATGATTTCACAAGAGCTAGCCAGACAGAAGACTGCACCAGACTTCAGTGTCTGTTTTGGTTTGGTTTTTACAGCTGGATGCCCTTCCTAGCACCAATCACTCAGCAGAGTGGACTGTAATTTTTATGTGGCACCAGCACAGGCGTGGTCAGTTTGGGTATAGTTTTTACAACTGGATGCCCTTACAAATGCCAACCACTTTACAGTGTGGACTGGTTTTTACATGACACCAACACTGGCAGGGACACCAAGTACCTTGCAAGACAAAAGATATTTTAGAGGGGAGGGGATATTAGAGGAGGTGATCATGTGTCAGATGATGAAAGGTAAGAACGTGACAGAGAGGTGTGTTGCTGGGGTGGAGGTACATGGTTACCAGGAGAGAGGAAATATATGGCTACCCAACCAAATGAAAGAGCAAGAGAGAGAGGGAGTGGGCGATAATAAGAGTGCAAGAGAGAGATGGTGGCGAAGTGCCAGGAACGGGGATCATAGAGTAGATGGGATAGGAGAGTAAGGAAGTGAGAGATAAATGGTGGCAAGTGCCAGAGCATACCCTCAAGATATGTTGGTCATAAAACACATGGCTGGGTATTATCAAGAAAGGCACAAGTAGGAAGCGGAGGTGGGAAATAGTGATTGGTGAGAACCTGGAGATAGCAACAATACAGTGAGCAGGGCAGTGAGGACAGGATTAGGGAGTGGGAGATAATCACAGCATATGAAGAGGAAATGTGAGGAAGAGAAGTGATGCAGTTCGGGAGAGGAGAAGTGGTTTGATTTGTTGGGGTAGAGTGAGTGAAAATTTTATTGTTGTGTGTGGGTGGAGCACAATGCTTCTAGAACTCAGTTTCACTGATGCAGATGGGTCTTCTCCAAAACCTCATATTGCCAGATATCTCAGTCCATTATTATTTCCTCCGTAAGCTCTAACATCTTGAGATCAATCCTCACCACTTCGTCCTGTCTTCTTGGGTCTCCCTCTTCCACAAGTACTGTCCACTTTCAGTGGCACTTTTTTATACAGCTGTCTTCATTCATACACATTACATGTCCATCCTCTTATGCCCAACTTTTCTCTCAATACATTTGCACTTTGTCATTCATGTACACTAATGCTGCACATCCATCAGAGCATAATGCCTTTATTCCTCTCTAGTCTAAGCATGTCCACTGCATTCAAAGTCCATGTCTCTCTACCATGGAATATAGCTGTTTGTACACAAGCATCATACAATATATCTTTTATTCTGAGACTGAGTCTTTTAGTTGCCAACAGAGGTAAAAGTTCTCTGAACTTCCTCCATCCTATTCTTATTCTAGAAACAATACTTTCAGAGTATCCACCATCATTGCTAATTTGGTCACCTAGGTAACAGAAACTATTTACAACCTTAAGAAAACCTCCTGGGCATTTGAGAGAGTCTAAGTCCTGTGTGTCCTTAGTGCTTATTGTTCTTGCACATCTGTCACATATGACTTTATCTGTTAATGTATCTATGATTCTACTGCATCACTTATGTGTCCATAGCTTACACTGGGTGTAGCAAAAGGAATCACTTCCAACTCCTTTCCTACATACTGAGCTAGGCCATTTACCTGACAGAAAGAGAGACTTATTTGCTTTCTTGCTAACAACAACTAGGTTAACTTCAAGGTCTTTGAATCCAGATTTTGCTTCCACACCTGAAATTTCTTTTCCAATTCTACTACAGACATCCAGTTTTGAATTCCTTTGTTATGGCCTGGAGGACTAATCTATATATATATAACTCAACTTGTGTGTCTGTGTGTGTATCTGTGTGTGTGTGCCTATGTGTTTAACTTCCTGGCACATCTCCTAGCCAACAAATCGTAGAACCACCAAAAATAGGTCACTTAAAATTTAGGTGAATGAAAATTGAACTGCGCTATTTCTGTTCCGAAATCATCTTGCAAGTACAAAAATCGATAATGTGTTTGTTTAGGCCTTATCCCATGCATTGAATAGTGAACTTTACTCAGTCAGCTGTTTGACGTGAACTGTGTTCACCACGCGTGCAAGTATGCGTAAATTGCATGAAAAATAAAAAATCAAGATATAAAAACGAATCGCCGTAAACATTGTAGAAATTCGGCAAAGAAAAGAATTTTCAGGATGTAGCCTGGAGGGATTTTTCCGTATTAATCGTTTGGACTTTGTGAACACATACCAATTGTTTTCATAAAATTTGAATTAAATGTGACCATTTTGCATTGAGTCTGCAGTTTGAATCACTTTAACCAAATTTTAGCAGGCCAGATTTTTGATCATCACGATACATCGCCAGCGACTCCCTGAAACTCTCCCCTGAAATCCTCATTGAGAAATACTGATCTAAAAGAATAATTCAACAATGCAATTATTTGATCAACAAAAATTTATGAAACGCTTCTACGTACTTCCTATTGCGGAAATGGAACACATAAGGGCAAAAATAGAGGGCATTAAATGCTTGATTTTAAAACCAAAATAATTGAATTTTGATTGAACTTCATCCAAGTTTAGCTTAATTTGCGCGTGCATAGAACGCACGAGCTGGGCAGTACTGCTAGTGATGGATAAGAGGAGTGGACCGAGAGCTGTGCCCTGGTGAACCTCTACTTGAGCACGAAATTCATCACTGTATTCATGGCCAACTCACCTTACTGACAGCACCACTGTACATGGCTTGTACAGCTCTAACAAGTCACTCCTGTACTCCTAGCTTCCTTAGAAACTACCAGATAACAGTGGGTTACTCTGTCAAAAGCTTTCTCCAGGTTGACAAAAGCTATGCACAATAGCTTACTTTTAGCCAAATACTTTTCCCCCCAACTGTCTCACTCCTCACAAGTACAAAACCAAACTGCATCTCATCTAGTTTAATTCTATTCCTAATCAACTGATCTTTCTAGCTCTAATTCTGAAGTCACTAACTAGTAGCCTATGTTGGGGTGTACACTCTTCAACTGGGAGACTTAACAATTGTGAGCATCTGCCTTTCTGGCTTACTAATGCCAACTGCTTTACTGGGTGTACTGGAGGCTTTTTACATTGCACAAGCAGCAGCAGCAGCACTGAAGTCACTAAACAATTTACAAGACAAGATCCCTCATCTGTGGGAGAGAGTAGTGTTGAGAAAGGTGGCCGTGTGCCACAGTATGAGTAGAGGGACAGAAATAAGTATCAGGCAGTAAAGGAAATACATGGTTACCACAGTAGGAGTGAGAGAAAAGGGAGGGTGAAGATGTGACAAGGGGTACACTCAAGTTTCAGGGAGGTGCATATAAGCGGGACCAAGGATTTAATAGGGTGAGTGGCAATGCAGTGAGTGAACAGAAATAGAGAGATTGTAAGGAGGATATGTTGTGGGAGATAGAGAGGAGGGGTATACAGTGGACAATGAAAATGGGAGAAAGGAAGGGTGAAATGCTGGAAAGACGGGATGTGGGGAAGAGGTTTGTCAGACACAGATTGTCTGTGGGGTGGGTGTGTATGAACATGGCTTTATGGCTTCAGATTTACTTAGCTGGACAGGTCCTCTCAAGCACTGCAAATTGCCAATTGTCTCAGTCCTTTCACAATTCGAATTAAGATTGAATTAAGAATAGGGTAGTTTTGACATACTTAAAATGCAAATATTATTGAATAAAATGAGACAAAATTAAAAGCAAAGAAAACAAATTTGAGCTTATCTGGACATTGCCTTTTGTTTAACATAAGGGAATACAGTTGATAACAGCAGGGTTCAATAAATGAGAAACAAAGCAAACATACTGATGTATTTGTGTGGCGGGATGACAAGAAGTTGGAACTAGCCAATGGACAATCAGGGAGACAGAAGGGACACCAAGACAATGGACAAGATCAAGAGGGCGACCAAAGACAAGATGGCGAGATGATCTCACCTGCTACCTGGGGCCTACATGGCCATGACTGGCCAGAGACAGACAGCAGTGGAAGGAGTCCGGAGACGGGTTCCTCCTTCGAGAGTGTGAAACCCTGGAAATGGAAGTGGATGATGATGATGATGATTATTATATCAACTATACCTCTACCTTGTGTTTATGTTAGAAATTAGCATTACTATTGTAAATTTTGGAATATTTGCAAAGCAACAATCATATTGCATTATATTGTGATAAGATATGTAAATAAATATTATATAACTTTAAGATGTAGAATGTTTTCTTTAAAAAAAAAAAATCTAACCTGGGCCATGGCTTTTGTATAAATACCAAACATCTGTCAGGTTCAAAGTCACGCAACTTCATAGCTTTAGCAAGACTTCCTTTCAAGGTTACTCCTGGTTTTACATGAACCTGTAACAAATGTTGAAGAAAAAAAAAATCAATAAGTCAGATGAGTAATCATTCAACAAAATGGTTACAAAATGTAAAGGTTATTGCTGGTAAAGCATTAGACACGTTAGTTTAATAAATAAACATGTTCAACCTCAAAAACATTATAATTAACTAGTGATCAAATTATCAATGATTATTACAAGCTTATTACAACTAAGATTATTTTGATGTCCCCCACTCTTTGAAGTTTACTATTATCCAAGGCTTATTGGTAATATGGCCAAGTAAGTTATATTATCATTCAAAATTTATTGAATTAGAGAGAGAGAAATGCAACTAATTCTATTTTCATTAGGATAACTTCACTGCCACTTATGAAAAGATAAATGGACAAAATACACTCTTTAAACATTGGTGAGATGTGGTCCCCTGATCCATCTAGGGAAACAATAATTATGAATATGAAGTGACTTGGACTGAGATGACCTGTCCAACCCATGCTGGTATGGAAAGTAGATGTAAAATGATGATGTAGATCATACAAAGAACAGATGATAATGCTTTATTTTTGGTTCTAGTAGTAGTATAGTTGATAGTGGTTGGTATTAGGAAGGGCATCCAACCATAGAAACCATGCCAAAACAGGCAGCTGGAGCCTGGTGCAGCTCTCCGGCTTGCCAACTCTTGTCAAACTGTCCAACCCACGCCAGCATGGAAAACAGATGTTAAATGATGATGATGATGAGATAACATCAACAATATTTCCCAATCACTTTTATAAACTATTTTATTGCTCAAGGGATTATTTAATCTGAGATAAAGGCAACCTTTCATTACTCTGAACATACAAACAATTCCTTGGATTAAATTTCTATAATTCAAAGTTGTTCTAGCTAAGATTATAATTTTTTGTAATATTAGCCTCAGTCACTTCAGAAGATCTACAAATGCATAGGACATTATGTTATATTCCACACACACACACACACACACACACAAATATCAAACAGTGAGAACGAGTGCTCAACACTGCATTTGTGAAGGATCTTCACAACTGCTTATGAATGCCACATGAAAGTGTTGGTACTCATCTCCATTTTGGAGGAGGATACATGAGGTTGTGTGTATGTATATATGATAGCCCCTAATACCTAGGTGACCAAGTGTAAGCCCTGAAAGTGTAGCTGCTAGAATAAGAATAGATTGGACAATGTTCAGAGAACTTCTACCTCAGAGTGAAAGGCAGATAGTATGAGCCCTGTGTGCAAACAGCCATGCTACTTGGCAGTGAAACATGGACTGTGATCGCTGGGGACATGCATGAACTTGAAAGAAATGAATCTAGTATGCTTTGCTGGATGTGCAATGTCAGTGTGCATGAACAACAGAGCGTAAGCATCTTGAGAGAAAAGTTGGGCATAAGAGGTATCAGATGTGGTGTGCAAGAGAGATGACTGTGCTGGTATTGTCCTGTGATGCGTATGAATGAGGACAGCGGTGTGAAGAAGGGTTGATCTATAATGAAGGGGACTGGTGGAAGAGGTAGACCCAGAAAAACATGGGATGAGGTGGTGAAGCACGATCTTTGTGCGTTGGGCCTCACAGAGGCAATGACGAGTGACTGAGACCTTTGGCAAAATGCCATATTTGAGAAGATTCGTCAAGCCAAGTGAAATCGTAGTTGTGGCCGATGCCAGTTTTGGGTAACTGGCACCCATGCCAGTGGCACATAAAAAGCACCCTTCAAAAGTTGGGCTTCATAGAGACCCATGGCAATATACAGTGCTGTGCTTGAGAAGACCTGTCAAGCCAAGTGAGATCATAACTGTGGCTGATGCCAGTGTTACACAACTGCCACCCATGCTGGTTGCATGTAAGAAGCACCCACTACACTCTTGCAGTGGTTGGCATCAGGAAGGGCATCCAGCTATAGAAATCATCCCAAATCAGATTGGAACTTTCCAGCTTACCAGTTTTCAGTCAAACCATCCAACCCATGCCAACATGGAAAGTGGACACTAAATGATAAAGACGGTGTGTGTGTACGTGTGTGTACATGTGCTGTGTAAAAAGTACTATTGCCAGTGTTACAGCACCAATAATGGTGGCATGTTAGAAGCACCCAACTGTAGAAACCAAGTCAAATCAGACTGGAACCTGGTGCAGCTTGCCAGTTCAGGTCAAAATCATACCAGCATGGAAAACAAATATTAAAGGATGGTTATGATGATAATGCATTTATATATCATGGTTTCGGGTTCAGTCCCACTGTGTGGCACTTTGGGTAGGTGTCTTCCGCTATAGCCCCGAGCCGACCGGAGCTTTGTGATTGAATTTGGTAGGCAGGAGTTACTGCCATGTGTCTATGTGTGCCTTTCCGAAAGAAAGAGATATTCTTGTGTGTGTATATATATCATCATCATCATTTAATGTCCGTTTTCCATGCTGGCACGGGTTGGATGGTTCGACTGGTAAGCCAAGAGGCTGCACCGGGCTCCAGTCTGATCTGGCAGTGTTTCTACAGCTGGATGCCCTTCCTAACACCAACCACTCCGAGAGTGTAGTGGGTGCCTTTTTTACAAGCCACCGGCACAGAGGCCAGAGGGGACTGGCATCAATCACGATCGGATGGTGCTTTTTATGTGCCACCGGCATGGGGACCACAACTACAATTTCAATTTGATTTTGATGTACTTGACTCAATAGGTCTCCTCAAACACAGCATGTCACCCTACGATCCAAGGTACTTTTTGAGTGGACTGGTTATGCAACACTGGTGTAGGTTACAGCTGTGAACTCACTTTATTTGCTGGATCTTCTCATCTCTAGAGGTCTCAGTTTTTTGTCATTGCGTCTATGAGGCCCAACGTTCGAAGGTCATGCTTCACCACTTCATCCTATGTCTTCCTGGGTCTACCTCTCTCTGGATTCCTCCAGCTGTTTGGGAGTGGCACTTCTTCACACAGTTCTCCTCATCCATCCATAGTACATGACCATACCAATGCAAATGTCTCTCTTGCACACCACATCTGATGCTTCTTATGTTCAACATTTCTCTCAGGGTACTTACACTCTGTCATGTGTGCACACTGACATTACACATCCAGCGCATCATGCTGGCTTCATTTCTTTTGAACCTATGCATGTCTTCAGCAGTCATGGCATGTTTTCACTTCTGTCAAGCATGGCAGTTCATGCACAAGCATCATACAATCTACCTTTCACTTTGAGCGAGAGGCTCTTTGCCACCAGTAGGGGTAGAAGCTTTCTGAACTTTGCTCAGGCGATTCTTATTCTAGTGGTAACACTCTCTGAGCATCTACCCCCACGACAGACATTGTCACCTAAGTAGCAGAAGCTATCAACTACTTCTAGTTTCTCCCCCTGGCATGTGATGGAATCTGTTTTCTGAATATTTGTTGTGTTTATATAAATATATATATATATATATATATATATATATATATAAACACCACATGTGTATGTGTGTGTGTATATGTATATACACATACACACACACACACACAGATGACACGTAAAAAGCAACCCCTACACTCTTGGAGTAGTTGGCATAAGAAGGGCATCCAGCTGTGGAAACCTTGCCAGATCAGATTGGAGCTTGGTGCAGCCTACTGGCTTGCCAGTCTTCAGTCAAACTGTCCAACCCATGCCAGCATGGAAAATGGACATTAAATGATGACGATAATGATATATATATATATATATATAATATATATATATATATATATATATATATATATATATATATATATATATGAGGGGATGCTGAAAAGTTTCTGGCTTTGGGCAAAGGAAAACAAACAAGATCAGTTAGTTATGATTTTATTCGACATATTCCTCTCAGAATCATAGGCTTATTGCAGCAGTTCTTCAGTTTTTCTAAGCACTGTGAAAGGACTCAAGGTTGGGCCTCCAACCAGGCTTTTCACAATACCCTTAAAGCCAGGAACTTTTCAGCAGCCACATGTGTGTGTGTGTGTGAATGCATGCACACGTCATGCAGACATTTGCAGTAACTTTCTACTAGAGCATGATAGCTGCAGCCATTATATGCTGGGCTGAGATCTCTTATAAAGGAATATATTTTTTGAAGTGACTCATTTCAACTTTATAATCTGCTTCATGTGTAGCAGATTGGGCTTTTGTATGACACTGTAGGCACTTGGCAAATCCTTTCTTAACAACTATGGATAAGAACATCCTCGTTAATTCAGACTCAATCTAGGACTGTGTAAATCATTGAAACATAAATGTAAATACAAGCTCTAATGGTGAGGATAAAAGCCTGGAAAATCAGAACCTTAATACTTAGAAAGTACCAAGAAATAAAGTCTCTCTATAGGAACAGCATTTCTAATGTAGTTGTTGTCAATCATCATCATTATTATCATGGTTTCCATGCTAGCATGGTTTGGATGGTTTGATAGGAATCGGCAAGGCCAGGGGCCACAGTGGATTTCATAGCTGGTTTTGGCTTGGTTTCAACAGCTGGATGCCCTTCCTAATGCCAAACACTTTACAGTGTGGACTGGGTGCTTTCTATGCGGCACCATCACCAGTGCTTTTTATGTGGAACCAGCATCCACACCAATGTTGTTTTATGTGGTACCTTGGTTTTAGGATATCGATTCTGTTGTGGCTGGCAGGCCTTATAAATAATTACATTCTTTGGGAAAAGGAACAAAAGAGCAAAATAAAAAGAATTTAGAGATAAAACATCTGCAATCCAACTAATAGATGTATAAAAGTCGTGGCATAAATATAAATCCATTTGCTTTTTAAACTTTTTTCTTTCATTTGCATCTGGTGCACAAATCAAGAAAATAAATTTGTATTTTAAAACTTGAACATTTTAAAAATTGTTTGTTAAATGGAAAATTGCTTAAAAGTATGGAGTGAATATGGAGGCCTGAAAGATATTCCATTAGTGAAACCCTGACAAGTTTCATTGTTAGTTAATTACATGGGCAAAGTTAATATTCTACTGTCTTCACTCGTTCATTTTCATTTACAATGAAAAGTTATCTTGACAAAGCATTATATTAACATGTGGTACTTTTCCACATGCTACAAAGTGATCATAAGATATTTCATTTCTCTCCAACATAGAATTTATTCAACACTTTATAACCTCATCATGTACTATATTTTTGAAAGGTGATAGAATTAATGTAATATTAGCCACTCTGTCTTGTACACCTATTATCTACAGTTAGTTTTGTAATACAGTAGTTGCTTGAATGTAGATTTCTTCCAACATTTAACTGTTTCCCCAACTTCATTTTTTCCTTTACAGTAAAATCCATTGTGAGATAATCTTAGAGCAGTATTAGTTTGATTCAAATAAAGGATCTTTTCCTTTTGAACGGCACATGTCAACACAATTTCGAGTTAACTAAACACTTTAAAACTTCGTATACTGGTAGAATGTGTCAAAATAAAACATTTTTTTCTCTTGGCTTTCTTGAGAAAATTGTAATTCGTTTGTTTAACATAGTTTAATTTTTCGAATTTTAACCAATCAATTGCCTCTAATTGAGCAAAATCATTTGCTGCATCTAAAACTGAGACAACATCCTGTCACTAACCCTAACCTCACCCTCACCCTAAATTTTAGCCTTTCTTATTTTTTTTCTTGTTAAATTAATTTAAGGATAACAATTAAGAAAAAAAAAATGAATGGCTAAAATGAAAGCAATGGAAAATAATTAAAACAATTAACAAACAAAATAATTCTATAATTTTATACACACGCTTTCCGTACGTATACATAACGAAAGGCTAAAGCAAAAACAAAACGAATAATTTTAGACACACGCGTAACAATTACATTAATTTAACAATTAAGAATAAAAATACGAAAGGTAAAATTTAGGGTGAGGGTGAGGTTAGGGTTAGTGACAGGATGTTGTCTCAGTATTAGACACATCAAATGATTTTAGCTCACTAGAGGCGATTCATTGGTTAAAATTCAAAAAATTAAACTACGTTAAACAAACAAATTACAATTTTCTCAAGAAAGCCAAGAGAAAAAATGTTTTATTTTGACATTCTACTAGTATACAACGTTTTAAAGTGTTTAGTTAACTAGAAATTGTGTTGACATGTGCCATTCAAAAGGAAAAGATCCCAAATAAATTTTAAAAACATATGCTCCCAATTAGCACTTTTTAAAAGTTACACTAATATATGAGACAAATTGTTTTGTGAAAGAGTGAGAGAAACTAAATTAGCAATATGTGTTTTATATTATTGATCGCTCTTACATTTCATAAAAACCTTTATCTCTTCAGCACATTGTATGAAACTAACAGGACCTCCTTTAAGTAGCAGTTTATTATATCTTTATTATGAGAACAAAAATAAAAATCTCAAACCAAAAAAAGTTGACTTACCCGAGTGAATTGTGCATTAGGGAGTAATACCTTTATAGTAGATCTGACAGGAGATTTCAATGGGAGCTTTGGACTAGATGTGGAACTATTTGTAGGTGAAGGTAACTTTTCTTCTTCTTCTTCATCATCATCTTCATCTTCAGTTTCACTTGACGGAATAATCACTTTATCTAACAGCTGCTGCTCTTTTAATTGGAAATCATGAATTTTGTTTGTAAGTTGTTCATATTCCTACATGAAAAAATCAAATTAATCTATTAAAATCATCAAAACTGAAAAGGACAAGTCATGAAAATCAGAGGGGAAGTTATAGCATGACTGATTAGGAAGAACATTAGCTTAGATTAGCAGATGCACCCAACATTGCCCAAGAGGGGGAATATACAAACACACAAATTTTATATAAGTTTATATATCATGGCCATTTAATGTCCATTTCCATACTGGAATGGGCTGAATGGTTCAACAGGAGCTAGCAAGCCAGAGGACCAAGCTGTAATGTCGACTTTGGCATGGTTTCTATGGCTGTTTGCTCTGGCATTACCCTTCCTAATGCTAACCAGCTACCAGCAGGTACTTTTTACATAGCATTGGTACCAGTAAAGTCAACAGGTAACTAACAAGACCTCTAAACTAAGAGGGTAAAATTTTGAGGGAGGTGGCTTTATGTCAAGAAACAAGAGGTTAAAGCATGAATGGAGGACAGGAACAGATGCCTTGTCGTAGGGGAGAAAGTACATGGTTACCTCAGTTGCAAAAGAGAAAGATAGTGGTGAAGGTGTCAGAGCATACCCTCAAGTTATATGAAGATGAATATAAATGGTATAGAGGATTAAGTAAAGTGAGTGGGTAGGTTCATGAAAGTATGAAAGGAAAGTAGCAGATGGTTAGAGATGGGGATGGAGGGGAGCATAGTAAATGGTGAATATGGCTGAAGGCATGGCCAATCATAAATATCAGTTTAGCAGGGAAAGTGGAAATAGTTGGTCAGGGAGGTAATAGGTGGAAGTACAGATGATTGAAGTGTGTGGAGTGCCAGTGACAAAGTCAGAGGTACATAGGGTTGAAAAAAGTAGATGAACAGGGGTAATGGGGGGAGGAGCTATGGCAAAATAAGAGGGTGTATAAGGGAAAAAGAGGGGTGAACAGAGAATTCAATGAAAAATAAAGTGATATGGAAGGACACTGACAACACAAGACAAAGAAAGTGCTTCAAGGGAGGGAGAGATAAATAAGTGCAGTTCTGCTACCACCATCACCAACATTTCACATCCACTTCTCTATGCTCACATGAGTCAGATTTTCAATGGCTGGATGCCATTCCTATTGTCAACCATCACCTGTTTCCAAGTAATATTTCCCTATGACCAGACACATTTACACAGGAGATTGAAATGTGGAATACTGCTTGTATGACAGTCATACATGGCTACAACCATCACACAAAGTCAAGGTAAGAGACAGTAACATATTCACGATAAGCTTCTTTCAGTTTCCATCTACCAAATCCACTTACAGGGCTTTGAAAGGCTCAAGGCAATAGAAGAAGATACTTGCCCAAGGTGTCATACAGTGGGACTGAAACAGAAACCATGTGGCTGGAATGCAAATTTCTTATCACACAACCATGAGCGTTATATATCACCTGACTACTAGATGTTGCTATATAGATCATTGGTCACAATGCATTTCCAACTCTTTCTTAATAGCACTCTTCCTTTCCATCTTGGTACAAGCCATTTAATTAAATCATTTTCCCATTATCATGGTAACCTCCCAAACAGGCCTTTCTGAGCACTTGACAAATCTGAATCTAGCTGGCTGTTTTTTTTATGCATCTTGCAACAACTCTGCTCCAATGGAATTAGTGCTAATGGTTCCAATATGATTCCAACAGGAATCACCACTAAGATGCTTAAAATATCTGACAGAGTAGCATACAACCTAGTCATCTATATAGTTATAATCAGGTTATACTAGAAGGTGTCATCCCCCAATGACTGATGTAGCAGCATTATAATCAGCTGTTACAAGAATAAAGGAGAGACATTAGAATTACTGGACCAGGTCATGAAACTTCCCAAGAAAGTTGCAGGCCCAACCAGCTTTGGGTGGCTTTTAAGCTAGCTCATGTGGAGGGCTCTTTATTGGGTCTAGAGCCCTATAATGACACTTCATGCATATAGTACATATTAAATTTGACTAATATTTTTTCAAGCAATGAACAATTTTCATCAAAACAATGATATAATATGGAGGGCTTGGACTTATTGCAAAGCTTCATGATAGACAACATTCGGTGGGTAGGGAGGTCATCAGTACAATTTTTTTTTTCTGCCTAACATTTCTCTCTCTCTCTTTCTTTCTGTTGATTGTTTTCAACCATCACCATCGCCACAACTGCCATACACACACCATTCAGACTTCTCACGCCACCACCATCAACACCTTTGACTTCACTGTCTTCCTCTCCACCACCATCACCACTGTCTTTCACAACCCTTACTATCACTGTCATGCTTGACTGCCTCAGCTACCACCACCACAGCTGATACTATTACTATCACCCTGTTACCATCTCAACTGTCAATCTACTACTGCCCTCACCTTCTCTATGCCTACTATTACTCTCACCCCAGCAAGAGGAGTAGAAGAAGTGTCATTGAATAGTGAGAGGGAGTGTCAAAGTGTAGCACACTGACACACAGAAATTCATTTAGGCATTTATTATTATAGATTAATGCAGTTTGGTTTTGTGCAATAATGAATTCCAATGGTGCCATCTTCCCAGTAAGACAACTTCAGAAATAGCTAAATGTAAACCATTTTATTTGACATTCCTTGACCCAGAGAAAGCCTTTGACAGAGCCCCTCACTTTGAGATCCAGTGGTCTCTAAGGAAGCTAGGAGCAGACAAGTGGCATTTAGTAGCAGCTTTGAAGAGATAAATATCACTAGAAATCTTATGAAATGCTGTTGAAGCAGTGCCTAGTAAGCTTAAGGCTGTATTAAAGAAACAAAGTGGATTTAGTGAATAATTTTTTTGCTGTAACATTGCTAAAAATGTTAAAAACTGGTGTGCAAGTTTTCAAGCAAATTGGTTCAGATTTAGCTGAAATACATTTAACTTTTGTAACAGAACTTTTGGGTCACCCTGTACAATTTTTTACTTACATCGGCAATGACCTCACTTCTAATGCCATCTCTGTATATTGCAAAAATGTAATACTTTTCCCTAAATAAATTCCACTTCATATTCGAAGGCCCAATGAAGCTATAGAATGTTATTCTGGCATTCAACTACGAGTCCACTGCATCTTATAGCAGAAACAGCTGTAAACTAATGAAGTTCATAACATAACCATTGCTTTTCTGGTGTCATCTGACTTTTTATTTTTTATGTCATCATCATCATCGTTTAATGTCTGGTTTCCATGCTGGTATGGGTTGGACGGTTTGACTGAGGTCTGGAGAGCCAGCGGCTGTGCCAGGCTCCAATCTGATCAGGCAATGTTTCTACAGTTGGATGCCCTTCCTAATGCCCCACTCCGAGAGTGTAGTGGGTGCTTTTTACATACCACTAGCACTGGAGCCAGTCAGTGGGTACCGACATCAACCATGTTTGGATGGTGCTTTTTAAGTGTCACCAGCATGGGTGCCAATCAGGGGGTACTGGCACTGGCCACATTCGGATGATGCTTTTCACGTGCCACCGGCACGGGAGCCAGTGAGGGGATATATATATATATATATATATATATATATATATATAGATATATGTACATACGTGTGTGTATATTCTTTCTTTTACTTATCTCAGTCATTTGACTGCAGCCATGCTGGAACACTGCCTCAAAGGGTTTTAATTGAACAAATCAACCCCAAGTCTTATTTTTTTAGGACCGCTAAGTTATGGGGATGTAAACATACCAACATTAGTTGTCAGGCAGTGACGGGGTAACAGACACAAAGAAACACACACAAACATATATGTGTGTGACGGGCTTCTTTCAGTTTCTGTCTACCAAATCCACTCACAAGGCTTTGGTTGGCCTGAGGCTATAGTAGAAGACACTTGTCCAAAGTGCTATGCAATGGGACTGAACCTGGAACCATGTGGTTGGGAAACAAGCAAGCTCCTTACCACACACCCATACCTGCACACACACAAATATACATATATATCATCATCATCATCGTTTAACGTCCGCTTTCCATGCTAGCATGAGTTGGATGATTTGACTGAGGGCTGGCAAACCAGATGGCTGCACCAGGCTCCAATCTTGATTTGGCAGAGTTTCTACAGCTGGATGCCCTTCCTAACGCCATTGATCACGCTCAGTTGATGCTCTTAGCACCCTACTAGCACGGGGCACAAGTGCCTGTAAGGCGATGCTGGTAATGATCACACTCGAATGGTGCCTTTTATATGCCACTGGCATGGAACCCGGTTAGCCACTCTGTCAGCGATCACACTCGTATGGTGCTCTTTGCACCCCGCTAGCACGGATGTCAATATATATATACATACACACTTTAACCTTTCATGTCCTGGTATAAAGCTGTGGGGAATTTCAACTGTTGAGTGAGTGATGAGCAACTGAACAAAAAATGGTGGGTGATATAGAATTTTGAGTATTAAGATATTTTAACATAAGCTACCCAAATAAATATTCAAAGAAGATATGCAAAGAATCTGTAATAACTATACTAAGTATCCTTGCAAACGAAGAATATTTTGGTATATGCAACACTGTTGAGAAGGGCCATAAACATTTAAAGAATTCTTTGGATGAAATAACATTTTGTTTTTGGATATAAGTTAGATAAGGGAAGGCCACAAACAACTTTTCCCAATAAAATTAAGAAGTGAGCTTGGGATAAACTTGCCAGCACCAAGTGATCACACAAAATCAATACAGGCAATGAGCCTCTAAGAACTCTGGTGACAGGCTGTAGACAGGAAGGTATGGATGACAATGCCAGACTAAATATGAGAACTGCAAGATGAGACCTGTTCACAGCTCAATGCACATGCTCATGTAAACAGACAGCTGCATGAAGCTGCTGGATTGTATTGATAGCCAAGTGATTGCAACACTTGTGTTGTTGCATTTGTGGAGAATAGAAAATGGATGTCGAGTAACAAAACTTTTTTCTGTATTGTACAATTTTTAAACACTCCAATGTCTCCATTTACGAAAATTTGTTGTCAATACAGTATTGATTATTTATCTTATAGGATTATTACTTCTCGTCAGAGCAGTTAATTGCCTATGTGTTTTATATGCAACCAAACTTTAAGCAACAAAGCCATGAAGGCTTCAGGTTTATAGTATCATTTATATTCCAAGCATTCTGACCAGAAGGAAAAACCTTTGTAATATTTCTTCTACCTTAAGACCTAATTCGGAAAGTGGAAAATGATCTTGGGATTTCAGAAAGATAATAGGATGATTGTGCCATACAACATTGTGTTACTGGTTGCAAAGGCCGATAAGCTCCACACTATAGGAGACACATTACTTTGACCTGTTATTGAAGAAGTTCTTTTGACTGTCATGCATAGAAAGCGTGACAGAATTCTCAATACAATTCCACTTAGAAATAACACAATTTCTCAACGTATACATGAAATGGCCACTGATGTCAAACATGAGCTCATCTATAATCTTTAGAGTTCTGAATTTTCCATACAAGTTGACGAATCAACAGTTGTGGCACATCAATACTTAATGATGATGTATGTTAATTTTTTTTTTAAATGAAAATATTCAACTTTGTGAAGAGATGCTGTTCACTGATCAATTGCTACTTGACTCAAAAGGTACATTGAACAATATTGTGCATCTATTTGATGGAACACCTGCTATGGTGGGTAGGTATGAAGGGGCAGGGAACAGCTACAAGGTTACTTGGAAAGGGGGGAGTGGGTGATTAATAGTCACAGAAGTGGCAAGTGGTAAAAAGAGCGTGATGGAATATCAATAATAGTAACATAGAGGAGAAGGAGTGATGATCAGCAAAACAAGAGGGTAAGTGGTGGGGGTATATAAGATATCAACACATCTGATGGAATCCCTCATTACAAAGCATTGTGAGGGGAGACACATGATAGCTACAGGTTTGCTGGAGAGAGAAAGAACAGATGGTAGATAGTAATAGAAATGGTTGAGTGGTTTCAATATTGAAGTGTAATGTTAAGAGGCTGAGATAGATATCTGCATCAGCTGCACAAGCAGAGTATCCTGTCTCTTTCAAAGCCAACTTTAATCAAGGCTGCAAGTCCACATTCACTGACTGCTTCTTAACACCATCCAGCAGGACAGCTGTAGGATGTAGTCAATAAGAGTGGACTTATTGCATTTGACTACTTTCACTGAACCCTTGGCATTTGCACATTGGATTTTTATGTCAAGTCTAAAGTTATGAAAACATAGCTTTGATGGGTTTCAGCCAATGTAGGCCCTAGCCATGTCTAACTTAATAGCACCACCTGGTGAAGTCTTTTAGTCATATAGGGGGCACCATAACCCACTCTGGCAAAGAGTTATTATTGTTGGAGACATATCCTGGTGTAGGAGGTTGGTCTGGGATTTTTTGAAGAAATTTGTCCAGTGAACATTTAAATTTTATGGGATCCATTTCTATTTTGACGTATTTTGGTATGGTATTAAAGAGAGCTGGACTGGTTGAGGTAAAGTAATTGCAATGTAATGTTGCTATGTGTACTGAGTTCGATTTTTGTAGTGGGCAGATAGCACGGGGGCCAAGTCTTGGATGGATTTTAAAATTGATGCCAACATCATTTGTGCAATATTGATGGAATATTTTCCACATAACACAAATGATGTAGCGCACCCGGCAGCGTTGGAGAGAGTAGAGATTGAGTTTTTATAGTTGACCCCAATAATCAATGCCTCTCATGCCATCTATCTTTCTTGTTATTGAGTGCTTCTACTGTCATAATGAGTTGCTTCATATAGGAGGGTGGGACCCGTGGGCAAGAGTATTCAAGGTGAGGTCGGGCAAAAGTAGAGTAGAGAAGGATGATGGTGTAGGCATCTCTAGGCCAGAAAGTTCTCAGAATCCAAGAGCACATCTCGCGGGCCAGGTCAACCTTGCTGTTTACGTGGGAAATCCAACTTAGATTGTTATCAACAATTACTCCAAGGTCTCTGGTATTGTTGGATGACACCAGGGAGTCACCCGAGGGAAAAGCATATGGTATTTTCAGTTTCCTCTTCTCCAAAGTGGATCAAATCAAACTTATCTTAATTTAAAAGCATATTGTTTTTTTTCTGCCCATTGGACAACAGCAAACAGATCCGACTGAAGGCATGTTCGGTCTCCCATGCCGTTTATGGCTTTCTGGAGTTTGGAATCATCTGCAAAGATTTTCAATGTAGAATGTTTGATGACATCTACTATGTAGTTGATGTAAATAATGAAGAGGAGTGGCTGAGCTGGATCGTATTCCCTTAAACACAACATGTTGGGTTCTGCTCATCAAGAAATACTTTATCCAGTGCAGCAGCTTTCCATGGATTCCAATGTTGGACAGTTTCTTCAGCACGATTTTGTGGTCCACTCTGTCAAATGCCTTGCTGAAATCAAGGTATATGATGTCAGTGTTGAAGCCCTCTCCCAACGCTTTTAAGATGTCATCAAAATGGTGCAGAAGCCGTGACAGACAGTTCCTGCCATGATGGAAACCATGCTGGTTGGGGTTCAGCAGATTGTTGTCTTCGAGGAAGTGGGTTATTCGCGATCTCACCACCCTCACAAATACTTTAATGATATGAGGAGTAAAATCAGACAAGAGTTCACTGCACACATTTGTTTCCCTTTCTGAAGACTGGAATGATAGATTGGGAAAGAATATGATCAGGAATGTAGCTGGCATCAAGTGAGTTTCCCCAGAGCTTACTGGAATTTATCGGGATCTTCTGCCAAGTTGTGCTTGATCTTATCTATTTCTGTTAGGATATCAGGAGCACCAAAAGTTATGTCAGATATGGTTAGTAGAGGGTTTACTACACTGATACTAGCCAGATCAACCGCATTAGCGTTAGTGAAGACAGAGCAGTGTTGTCTCTGCAGTATCTTGCACCATCATGTAGAGTGTTGTTCTCATCAACCAGAGGACCAACAGTGGAAACAGCATCTTTATGTTTTTTTGCAAATGAAAAGAACATTTTGAGATTGAGTTTTATTTTCTCAATGGCCCAACTCTCTTCAGCTGCTCTTTGACTGTTAATGATGGTCATCATGCGTTTTTGGAGGTCATGTTTTTTCGATTCAAGAGATGCAATGGCAGTCGAATGGGTGCATTACTGCTGGCAGTATTTAAGTTGGTTGATTTTCTTGTTAATTCTTTTTATTTTTCTGACAATTGCGCTTCTATTTCTAGGGATTCTGCACTTAGATTTGTATACTGATCTTAATGGAGTATGTTTTGTGTATATATTTGTCACAGTATCTACAAATGTCTACCATGATGTGTTTATGCTTAAGGGTGTGTGTGCGTGCGTGAAGACCCAATCAACTTGTGAAAGATCACGATTGATCGCATCCCCATCTGCATTATGAAGATGCATAATGTCAAATGGATGAGCTGGAGAGAAGTCACTGGATTTGATCTTTGGGTGGTAGAATCTCAGATTGCAGAGAACCATATCATGGTCTGAGAGTAGTGGAGTTTTTCCCACTGCAATATTGAGGATAGTGTCAGTGTGGTAACTGAACACTAGGTTCCAGGTGTTTTTGTGACACCTTGTTGGTTCATGAACAAGCTGGGTCAGGAAAAACTCATCCATGAAATCAAAAAGCAATTTGATTGCTTCCTTATACAAGGTTGAGGTGGAAAAACCTGATTTCAAGCTGTTTGTGAACCAATCAAAATAGTTGGTTTTTACTTGTATATGAGTTGATTTAGTGTAAGACAATATTGAAACTAAACCTTGTTAAAAGCCCCCAATAATTACAAGCAATTTTCTATCTTGTATACCAATGTTCCAACACATTTGCTGTTATATCAGAAATCTTCCATACTGCTTCCTTGATTACAAATATCTGTTGTTCATCTTCATCCATATCCATCAACTCAAAGTATTATGTGCGACAGTTTTAGCTAACAAAACCCCCATCTTTTCTTCAACTGTAACTAACACTAAATTACAACTTAAGTGAGTGATACGGAAGTTGAAAAAAATAAATTTGTAGAAGGAAAAATTGTGCCATTTAATATTCAAAAACAACAAACTAACAAAGTTGCTTTTGAATTTTCACACCAACACATACAAAACTGTCAAAGCCCATTTCCAACACAGACATCCCTGGCTTCCTCAACATCTGAACTCACACGATCAAATAGATCTGGTAACATTTGTGCTCCTTTCTTCTCAGCTACTCTGTAACAAAAAATATTCCAAACTAACACAGTGTGGTGTAACAGCATCTCCATATGACAGGAAAAACCTGAATGGATAATGAGAACACAACATGGTCAGAGTAAAAAATTAAATCTAACTGTTAAAGTTAAAAATCACTGTCATTATGAGAACAAAGTAAGGGTTTGGGGATTCATTTGTATAACATTTTAGAAAACAATAATCAATTCCTTCCATGCATTGTTAACAGATGAAGTATAAAAAGAGTATTGGAAGGTGTTCACAGCCTCAAGTAGGTCTTGCTAATCAGTGACACTGCCCACATTACTGATATTTGGGCATGTTTTTACTTACAAGGCCCATGGCTCTCTATTAATGTGTTTGTATGTGCAGACCCCTAAAATGCCTGTGCTGATGGCATGTAAAAGCACCCAGTACACTCTGTAAGTGGTTGGCACTAGGAAGAGTATCCAGCTGTAGAAACCAAGCCAAAACAGACATATGGAGCCCGGGTAGCTCTCCAGCCGACCAACTCCTGTCAAACTGTCCAATCCATACCAGTATGGAGAATGGACATTAAATGATGATGATATCATGATGGCGTTTGGATTTACTAGTGCCACCTTCTTCTTGGATTTATCATCTCAGGGTTTACCACTAGTTGAACCAAGAAATAAACTGAAGTAAATGCTTATAGGGTAATTTCAGAATTTCTCTTATGCTCTAATATAAAGACAAGTCAGGTGTGAGGAGCAGGGGCCACTATAATAGTAATGTTAGAAGCAGTGTTAAGAGTTTGCAGTAGGGCAGAGGCAGGGGTGGTACTTTATGGATGTAATCTAGGATTGTGCACAAAAAATATTTTCATGAAATGAATAGTAGTTTTTCTTTGTGATCATGGAAGTTTGATATTTAACATACCCCTGTTCATATCATATTAATGAAATGAAATGCCAACTCCAATTAATTTTGACAATAATCAAGCATCAATTAATTAATTTTACCATTTACTATTGATGTTTAGTCCAGTAGTTCTAAAACTGACACACTCAAGTCATCACCCCCACCAAATTAATCAACATCATTTCCTCTCCTATTAATGAGTAGACTAAATAGGATTTACATGCATATAATTATTATGCAACACTGGCACAGCTGCTAGCTATGTGACATTTCTATGGGTGCTACTTACATGACACTAGCATCGGCCACATTGCCCCTGTGAGGCCCAATGCTCAAAAGGTGCTTTTTTATGTGCCAGTTACATGATACTGGCATTGGCCACAACTATGATTTCACTTAGCTTAATGGGTGTTTTCAAGCATAGCACCGCCAAAGGTTTTGGTCAATAGTCATTGCCTCCGTGAGACCCAATGTTTGAAAATCATGCTTCACCACTTTGTCTCATGTCTTCCTCATTCCCTCCACAGTTAGAGACCAGCACTTCTTTACACAGCTGTCCTCGTCCATATGCATCACATGACCATACCAGCATAGTTGTCTCTCTTGTACACCATAGCTGATGCCTCTTATGCCCAACTTTTCTCTCAAGATGCTTAAACTCTATTGTACATGCACAGACATTGCATATCCAGTGAAGCATGCTAGCTTAATTTCTTTCAAGCCTACACATGTCCTCAGTGGTAACAGCTCATGTTTCACTGCCAAGCAGCATAGCTGTTTGCACACAAGCATCATACAGTCTGCCTTTCACTCAGAGGGAGAGGCCCTTTGTTGCCAACAGAAGTAGGAGCTCTCTGAACTTTGCCCAGCTTATTTTTATTCTTGCAGCCACACTCAAGGAGCATCCACTGCCACTACTGACTTCACCATCTAGATAACGAATTCTATCAACTACCTCTAGCTTAGCCCCATGGCATTTGATGGAGTCTGTTTTCTATACAAATTTATTGTTTATTGTACCCGTGCACCTTTCACACACAAAAATTATTTTCCCAGTTAACCTTCCTCTGATATTGTTGCACCTCTTATGTGTCCATAGCTTGTACTGGGTACATCTTAAGGAATTTCTACCTAAGCCTTTCCTACTGATTGAGCAGGGCCATCTACCTGAGGGTATCTGTAATTTGACTGATTTCTTACTTACTAAGACTTTGGTTTTCTCTGTTACTAATTACCACAGTCCATTGTGATCTCTTTTGTGTGGCTCAGCATCTGGAGATCAATTTTCAACACTTTACCCATGTCTCCCTGGACTTTCCTTTACCTGATGTTCTGTTAACTTTGAGTGTTCAATATTTGTGTGTGTGTGTGTGTGTGTGAGAGAAAGAGAGAGAGAGAGTGTGTTTGTAATCCTGTCCGCAATAAAAATGTTTGACAGTGGTTCAACATACAGACATGGAATAAAGTAGCTTGCTTGGGAGAAAAAAGGGTTGGCCTTTAGAAGTGCGTCTGATCATAGAATACTGCCCTAAGAAATCTTGTTCAACCTATCCTCACTTGGAAAAACAAATCTAGGTTAAACTGAAACAGACATTATAAGCTGACGAGGTTTATTTTATTGAATTTAGTTTGAAATGGCACAAAAATAATTAAAATGACTCCTCAACATTCAATAGTTCATGTACACTCCACTGTTTGTTTAGATTCAGCAAGTAGAACATTTCAATATGGCAGCTAACAGGCGATGTGAGATTGTAGCTCTCAAAAAAGCAGGACATAGCACCAAAGATGTGGCTTCAAGGGTTGGTGTTGATCTTAAACAGTCTATAATATCATGAAATGCTAGAAAGACAGTTTCAATCAACAGCAAGCCCATTCCTGGTTGAAAATTACCTATAAGGACGAAATAAATGGTGGATGTTGTCCAGCGACTGGACAGGTACAAGAAAATGACAGAGGAGGTTCAGAGTGCCGGTGACAATGTCTTCATCTGATTGGATGAAAATTTATTCACTGTGGAGGCTGTAGCGAAAACTGAGGTCGGATGTTGTTCTCAAAGGCACCCATAAGGTGTTTTGCTGAATTAAACCTGCTAGAATGATGGTTTGGGTATCAGAGCCATCCGATGGTGGAAAATCTCCTCTGGTGCACGTTAAAGAGGGGATGAAGGTCAATTCAGCAATTTACACGAAAATATTGGGAGATAATGTTTTGACATGGTTGACCAAAGCATTTGGAGATTATTACATGTTCATGCAAGACGCTGCTCCTTTTCATACGTCTAATGTGACACAGCAATGATGCAGAGCCATTTCAGCAGGTTCTGGGACAAGAATGTGTGGCCCCAACCCTGCAGCCCAGACATCAGCCGTATGGACCTCGCTATTTGGTCCATTCTAGAAAGTGATGTTTCAAGAGTTTCCTATAAAAATATCACTGCCATGAAGAAAGCCTTAGTTGCGTCACGGGATTGTTTAAGTGAAGAAACCATCCAGCATTCGTGTGACTCAGTTCTTGGCCATCTTTGGGCGATTGTCAAGGGTAATGGCAGACATAGTGAATGAGACACATCTTAATATGCTACATGACCATATTTAATTAAATCCTAAAGAACTTGTGCATTTCTATGCCCCTTACTAAAAATTATGACTAAAAAGCAATCAGGAACACTTTATGATGCACCCTGTAACGTATTAGACAAACTGTTTCTTCTGCCTACCTTTTAACTGATATTACAATAACCTTTGTTTCTTTCCTTCATTCAAAGTTTCCTGACACATTTATCTCTCATCTTCATCTCTGCTGAGTCTCCATATCCTACATTAAACACTTTCCCAACCATTCCCACTTTTGGAATTCCCTGGAGACATAACCAAGGATTAACCACACCAATATCACCTGCCGAGAGGGCCGACAAAGGTAATGCACACTTTTTTGATTAACTTATACAGAAAAACATGACAAAAGCACAAAAGCAAAAGAAAAGACAGTACATTTTCATATGAAGGAGGAACAAAAAGTAACATTACAAACCTGAATATATAATGGATGTGGATGCTGGTGTTTACCAAATTCTTTGTTCATATCTTCAAGTTTTTCTTTGGTTAATCGAATGACATTTCGAATGTTTTTCAACTAAAAAAAAAAAAATATATATATACTTTTCAAATTTCATTCAGAGAAATCAGGATTTATTTTACCAAATTTCAAATATCGGTCATTAGCTGATCCCATAATTTTCGCTCGTTGTTGCTTTATAAAATAAATCTGGAAATATCAGAGGTAAGCATTCACAAATTAGGAAAAGAAATATTAACTTCGTTTTTGTGTTTCGTTTGCAAGATTCTTTATGTGAACTTGTGTCGAAACAAATTGGTGTAACGACTCCCTATATATATATATATATATATATATATATATATTATATATATATATATATATATATATATATTTTAAAAAGGATAAAATACTATCTGTGTAATTTAGTAAATACTTTGAACCGATACTAAAAAAACCTCAAACAAAAAACGTAAACTAAAATTTTAAATATATTAACAGGTAGTGAAAGTTTCAGAAACAAACAGCTAAATCTGTGAAAATTGTTTTTTTTTTATTTATTTTAAGCTTATACTAATAAAGCAATCAAAACTGGAAGCCTTTTAATTAGTTAATATAGAAAAATCCTTACTGAATATGTTAGAACTAAAAATCTATTTCCATCATTGATCAACGGTAACAATAAAAGTGAATTCGAAATGTAGCTTACATTGATGAAAATAGACTAAAACAGTCAACAAATCGTTTTTTTTTTCTGTTTCATTCTTTATTCCAAATGTTTTCACGTCACCAAAGCTCTATTTCTTTTTATTTTACCTTTAAAATTTTTAACGTGACAATCACGATATTTGCTATCAAGGACTTAATTTGATGTGCTTTTCTTTTATCTAAGTTATACGACAGCACAATCAATACGACTACTAGTTGCCAAATGGGGAGGGAGGCAACACTACGTAGGATTTTCCAATAACTTTGCAAATATAAGATAACTCCAAGTGATGCAACTGAAAGATTGTGGTTTATAGAGAAAAAATATTGCCTGAAGGATAAAATATGTCTAATAGGCATCAAACATTTAAATTTATATTTTCTTTGTCTTTATTTTATTTTTTTACAATGACATAAAATTAGCTTTACATAAACATAGCATTTCCACTAAGAAGCGGATATTTACCTCATGACTATATTTTGTTAAATCTTAACGAAAATGGGGAAAGAAAGCAGAAAGCTAAAAATTAGAGGAGAATGTAGGTGATTCTATCAACATGTGAATAACTAAAGGTATCAATAAGTTACATCCAGACCATGCCTAGCTACACCAACGTATATACGAGAACACCCCCATACTTACACAGCGCGTTTGGACATACATCATATGAAAACATACATTAACGCAGACACTGATTGAATACTAAAATGAAAGAGGGGAAAATACACAAAGCTTTCAAATAAATAAATACTTGATTGTCAGTAGTTGTCATTTTCTTAAGATTGTGAGGTGGTTGTAAGACGTTTCTTTCCGAATCAGTCGGGATATCCCAAATCAGTCGCCAATACAGAAGCAGCAGCTCGCCATCATAACTTACCAAGGTCAAGTACAACGCTGGAGAGCACCTGCATCGAAGGGGAGATAATCAATGGAATTCTACCAGAAGAAAAGGAGGACTCGAATCTTCCCCGCTTTCTAATAGTTTCGGAAGCAGCGACGATAGTCTAGAGAGGATAAAAATAAATAGGAAGGAAAAACCTACGAAAGAATTTTACTGGTCATGTCAATGTAACCTATACTCACCAGACTTTCCATATGGTATTAAAACAAATTTATTGTCAGATCTCTAATAATCAGAAACCAAAGAAAAGGTTACTTCTTAAAAACTGATACACGATACCACAAAAACAGGCATTTAATCCGGTTTCTATTTCAATATTATACGTCGCGCGAGTAGTTTACTTAGAAAGTTTCGGAAATTCAAAGAAAACTTATCAATTTCAACAAGATATGAATAATTTTGAAAAGTCAGAGAGAGAGAGAGAGTTGTTTTTCATGTTCCTTGTTGATTGCAGATATATTGTGCACACGCATACACACGTGTGTGTTTGTGTGTACATACATATAGGCTGACTAGATTTGTATATATATAAGCCGAGAGAGACGAGTAAATGAATAGAAAAATATTGTTGTATTTCGAAAGAGTCTGCAAATAAATTCATGCCAAGCAAACTTTAAAATCACATACATACACACTTTAACATAATGAAACAAAGAAATTACGCTTTTTAGTGCACTAAATTCCCAACTATCCCCCTCTTTAAACACATACATACACATAGATACATATGTGTATATATCTACATTAACAGATCTGTGGAGTCTTTTTTTTTTTTTTTTTTTGGCAACGGGCAGTGGTGCGATCATCTGAACTACCTGCAGACTAAATTGGACTTCAAGTGGCTGAGACAATTGTCCCATGAAACGTAATTCTCAGGTGAAATCAGTGTGACACATTCTCTCATTCACGCCACACATACACACACACTCCACAACCACCATCGTTTTAGCGACCACTTTCCAGGCTTCATGGATCAGACGGAACTCGTTGAGGCACAATAAGTGGCTGGATAGCCTACATACTGATAACATTACCTAACACGGTAATATTTCCCCAAGGTCGGACGTATATAACGAAAGACTGAAAACGAATAGCATCGCTTATATGACGGTGACGCTCTTTTACACATATCACGTGATGACAAGACAAGGACAAGTTCCTTTCACTTTCTGTCAGCCAGATCCATTTAGTCTGAAGAAAGAGTACTCAATACTGGAATAGAGATTAATTCTATTTTTATCTATGGGAAACTGATTATCTGATCTACACACAAACACCAAGTAAGCAGAAGACAGACTCTACATGTGTGTGTGTGTGTATGTAGATAGCGGGGAACAAAGCTGCTGGAGTTTTGTGATGCTCATGGCTTACTGGTCTGCAACATCAACTTCAGGAAATCTGCCAACCATCTGATCACTTATCAATCTGGTGGACGTACTAGCTAGATTAACAACATCCTCAGACACAGGGACAGGTGTATACATGTAAATGCAAAATCTTTCCAGGTGAAGAATGAACAACTCAACAGAGGATAGTGGTTAATAACTTCAGGCTTAGGATCAGAAGGATTTAAAAATGCAAATTAATATGGAAAAGAGGTTATGGGAGCTGAAGTATCCTTCAAACAGGCAGAAATTTAGAGATGTTCTTAATGAAACCTTTGATAAGGGGTAAGAAATAGAGATGTATGACAGAGGAGAACTGTAAGTTCCTACAGGACAATCTACAAAGGACAAAAGACCAAATCTGTGGTTGGAGCAAAGCCTCTACCAGATCAAGGGTGACATAGTGGTGGAACAGTGACACTGACAGGGCCATAAAAGAGATGGGTCTGGAAAGAATGGAAAAGAGTGGGTAGCAAAAAATCATATCAGAAAGCTAAAAGGGAAGCTAGATGCCAGGTTTATTTAGCTAGAGCAGAAGCAAAAAAAGAAGAGGCTTGCCAATGTCCTATAGTGTGAAGATCAGAGACTTGAGGTGTTTCAGACTGCTAGACATAGAGAATTGAGATATTGTAGAAGAGAAGCGTGCATGGATGGATAATAGTATGCTTGCACTTAGTGATGAGAACAAGAAAGATATATGGAAGAGTTATTATGCAAGGCCATTGTCCTCCAGGCCATAACAGAGGAATTCAAGACTGACAACCCTTGGGAACTACTATATGCTATCTTGCCCTCATAGCAGATTCTATATCAGAACTAGAAAAGAAATTCCAGTTGTGGAAGCTAACATGGAATCTAAGGGCCTTAAAGTTAACTTAGCAGAGACTAAAGTCTTAGTAAGCAAGAAAACAGACAGGACTCTAACCCATCAGTTAAGTGGCCCTGCTGGATTTGGAGGAAAGGTGTAGGCATGAATTTCATATGGTGTACCCAGTGTAAATTATAGACACAAGGTGCAGTGGAATAATAAGGTTATCAAAGACGAGTCTGTATGTGGAAGATACACAGCAGCCATAAAAACTACAGCCATTAAGGAAATTGAGTTTCTTAAATGCCCCTGAGGCTCATTAGAGGTAGTAGATAATTTCTACTTTTTAGGGGACTAAATGAATTTTTTTTTTTTTTGCAAGGTATGTAAACAAAAGAAAAAAATCTTCAATGAAATAAGTTTTGAGAAAAGTACAAAAAAAAAGGAAAAAAACTGTAGTTCAGTTCATGTAAACAATACATATTTTGTTTATAGTTAAAATTCAAAAATGAAAGTTTGCGATGCACTCAAGGAGTTTGTCAAACAAATTTGAATTTTTTATGCTCTGAGAGCATAGCTGTAAGAATAAGAATAGGCTGGGTAAAGTTCAGAAAGCTTCTACCTTTATTGGCAACAAAAGGCCTTTCTCACAGAGTGAAGGGCTGATTGTATGATGCCTGTGTTACATGGCAGAGGACATGCAAAGGCTTGAAAGAAATGATTCTAGTATACTCCACTGGATGGGTAATGTCAGTGTGCATGTACAACAGGGTGTAAGCATCTTGAGAGTAAAGTTGGGTATAAGAGGCATCAAATGTGGTGTGCGAAAGAGATGTGTGCATTGGTATGGTCATGGTATGGATAAGGACAGCTGTGTAAAGAAGTGCCTATCTCTAACTATAGAGGGAACTGTAGTGAAGCATGATCCTCAAGTGTGGGGTCTCACAGAAGTGATGAGAAGTGATCATGACTTTTGGTGATCTGCTGTGCTTGAAAAGATTTGTCAAGCCAAGTGAAATTGTAGTTGTGGCTGGTGCTGGTGTCACATAGAAGCACCCATGCTGATGACATGTAAAATCACCAGTGCTGGTGACACACAAAAAACACCCACTATACTCTTGGAGCAGTTGGCATTAGGAAGGGTATCCAGCTGTAGAAACCAAGCCAAAGTCAGACTGGATCCTGGTACAGCTCTCTGGCTTGCCAATCCAGTCAAACCATCAAAGCCATACCAGCATGGAAAGTGGATGTTAAATGATGATGATGATGATGTATCTCCTGCATCACATAAACCTGCAGAGATGTAAGTCAACCATATAATAGTGGGTGCCACAGCATTGTTTATTTGTTTTACACATGCTCATGCACTTTCCACTCACCGCGTGTTCCTGAAAGAATCAACTGACATACGCATTCCTACAGTCTGTTGTGATTCAACATGGCGCCACATAAAGAAAACATGAAGGTGTAGGCACAGTCTTCCAAAAACCCATTGCACAGTTAGCACCCTTCCTCAGTTGTATTTACATCTTGAGAAGAGTGTTTTATCTATCTCAAGACCACCAATCTGAATGGGTTGCAGAAAAGATCCTCCATACATATTCCATCAATATAGCTGTTGTAATCAAGAGCTGTGCAGTGGCAAGCAGACTATACCTTTGCTTGTTACTATGGAAACAGACACCAATGTGTATGTGGATTTCAATTGGGTAAAATTTCCCAAAATTTGCAGAGTTTAAAAGCTGCTAACTTTTTGATTATTAATTTATGGCAAAAATGAATTTCCATAATTAGCATACAAAGCTACATCAATATACCAAATTTGAAATCAACTGGAACAAAATTAAAGGAATTGAAAAGTGTGAGCCTAACAGAAAAGATCCACACACATGCACATATATACATACATAATGGGCTTCTTTTAGTTTCTGTCTATGAAAACCACTCAAAAGGCTTTGATTTGTCCTATAGTAGAAGATACTTGCCCAAGGTGTCACACAGTGGGACTGAACCCAAGGCCACAGCCACATAGCTTGGAAGCAAAGCTACACTATCATACAGCCATGCCTGCATCTATGTGCATATGCCATCATCACCATCATCATTTAATGTCCATCTTTTATGCATACATGGGTAGGATGGTTGACAGGAGCCAGCAAGCCAGAAGACTACTCCAGGCTACTGTGTCTATTTTGGCAGAGTTTTTATGGCTGGATGCCCTTCCTAACACCAATCACTCTGCAGAGTGAATTCAGTGCTTTTATGTGGCACTAGCACAGCCGGATGTCCTTCCAAATGCTAACCACTTTACAGTGTGGACTGGATGCTTTTTACGTGGCACCAGCACTGGAATGGTCACAAAGTAACTTGCAAGACAAGGAATTTTGAGAGGGGCTGAAGTGTTTGAGGAGGGGAACTTGTGTCAGGAGATGAAAGATTAAAATGTGACAGAGAGACAGAAACAGGTGTCTTGCTATAACGGAGGGGTCATTGGAGGAGGTGACCCAGTGTCAGATGATGTTAGAGCATGACAGAGAAATACAGAGGCAGAAGCAAGTGTCTTGCTATATTTGTATTTTATTTTTTGGTTGAGTCAGTTTCTTGCTACTCTGAGTTTTGCCTGTTGGCACACAGGGTCTTCAGAAAATTATGACTAAAGGAAATGATGGAATTTACACATCTATACATAGGATTCCTGCCAAGATATGACTGTGGAAGAGAAATGTTATAAAAGAAAAGGAAAAAGAAGAAAGAGGAGAAAGAAATGGAAATAAAAAAGAAGTATATATATACAGGGTGGCCCAAAAGTAGGTTTACAGTTATCATGTAGGCACTTTAAATTTCTTTTAAAACATTTTATTTGAATTTCTATTTTACAAACTAAAAAGGGAGATTGGTAAAATTAACTAAATTAGCATAGAATAATTTCATATTTTTTTATAATTAAGATCTAAACTGTTAATATATGAAAGCTAAAAAGATAGTTGAATAACTGTAAACCTACTTTTGGGCCATCCTCTGTGTATATATATATATATATAGAGAGAGAGAGAGAGAGAGAGAGTGAAAATTTACAAAAAAAAAAAAAAGACGAAGACAGGTGTGTAAACAACAAATAGATGTATTAGTTTAACGCTCGGGAAGCGAGAAAGTCTTTTACATTTCGAGCCTACACTCTTCAACAGAAAGGATATATATATTTATCCTTTTCTTTTCTTCTCTATCTAGTTGGCCATGAAAATTTGAGGGTCTGTGAAAGCAGCGGTTCAGTTGAGAGGTTATATTATTCATGAAACTGGTAATGTGCAAGAACAGTTTGCCTGCAGGCAAATATCTTGAATACTGTTATTCAGCTCCCTACTTGCTCTTTGCTGCTTGTTCACATCCTTACAGAAACCACAGTCAACATAGATATGTTGGAAGATAGGTCTGGTGAAATTGTTGCAAAGCTAGAATGGAGACATACTGCATGCAAAAGATAAGACAAAGAGGAATCTCAGCCTGACTTGTCACAAAACAGATATAGCATCTGGAAAAGCAATAGTGATAGTGTAAGAAGTGTGGCCAGAGAAATGGGTGGATAAAGTGATTGAGACAGTCAGAATGTGATACAATAATTAGACTAGCCTTGGAAAATACAAAAGTAACTTTGTGTATGCCTATATAATTGGGATAGCAGGATGAACAAAAAGATCATTTTGACAAACAACAGTGATGGATTTGGTTCACAAACTGAGGAGGGAAGAAGAGTCTTGGAGTTTTGTGAAGTAAATGACCTAATGATCTGCAACACTAAATTCAGGAAATGGTCAATCACTTCACTACTTATGATCTGGTTTGCACACAAGCCAGATGGACTACATTCTCTCCAGAATGCATGATAGATAAATGCAATGTCCTTCCCAGGTGGCGAATGTAGTCCTCAACATAGGTTGGTTGTTAATTACTTGAAACAACAAGAATTCAGAGAGACAAACAAACCAGTCTGGAAAAAGAATATATGGAAAATGGACATAAAATGAGGATGATGATAGTCATATATATATATATACAGAGAGAGAGAGAGAATAGGCCTCAATAATCTTTGATGTATGCAAGCAGGAAAAGTGGACATTAAAAAAATGATGACATACACTTGAACATGTGTGAATATACATATACCTATATACACACACTCATACATGGATATATATTTATATATATATATACTTATGATAAAATGCTATTTGTGCCCTGTTGGTCATGGTTTGTGGAAAGAAGAGTAAAATAACAAATGGAGTGGGAGTGAGCAACAGTCAGAGGCAGAAAAGCATGCAAACAACCTTCATAGATTTTGCTCTGAAAGACACTGATATTTTACTCAAAATAAAACTGCAAATTTTTATCATAAATTGTATTTACTTATCAGTTTCTCTCTCACCCCCCCCCCCACACACAAACATCTATATGAAATTAAATACTTGTTTTCAAAATATTGTTTACCAGCAACGATTGCGCTGGTATGGTCATGTGGCAAGAATGGATGAAGATAGTTGTGTGAAAAAGTGCCACACCCTAGCAGTTGAGGGAACCTGTAGAAGCGGTAGACCCAGGAAAACCTGGGACAAGGTGGTGAAGCACGACCTTTGAACATTAGGTCTCACCAAGGCAATGACTAGTGACTGAGACCTTTGGAAGTATGCCGTGCGTGAGAAGACCCGGCAGGACAAGTGAGACCATAACCCGTGGCCTCTACCTGGGATGTAGCCAGTTCACTTCTGCATACCTTTCCTTCTTGGGACACAAAAATCTGCTTATGAAGACCTGTTGAGGTAAGTGATATTGAAATCGATCAAAAATCAATGGAAATCGTAGTTGTGATACCAGTGCTGGTGGCACATAAAAGAACCATCCAAACGTGGCCATTGCCAGCGCCGCCTCGACTGGCCTCCATGCCGGTGGCACGTAATAAGCCCAACCGATCGTGGCCATTGCCAGCCTTGCCTGGCACGTAAAAAGCATCCACTACACTCACGGAGTGGTTGGTGTTAGGAAGGGCATCCAGCTGTAGAAACACTGCCAGATCAGACTGGGCCTGGTGCAGCCTCCTGGCTTCTCAGACCCTGGTCAAACCGTCCAACCCATGCTAGCATGGAAAGCATATGTTAAACGATGATGATGATAACATATATAAAGATGTTATGTGAATGAGAATATCACCATCATCATTTAATGTCTGCTCTCCATGCTAACATGGGCTGGACACTTTGATACAGGAGAATAGGATTTCACTCAAAAAACATGTTCTCAATATTTTAATTTTCTCCCTCCCCAACCCGGTTTCTTAATTTTTTTTTTACTTTTTTCTGATTTTTTTCTCGATAATCCATGGAGAAAAAACAAAGTATAAATCTTTAAGAATTTTCTTCTTCCTATTTTCTAAAAGAAACACTAAAATCTCCTTCCTCAACATTCACCCATCACATCACCCCTTTCAAAAAGCTACAAACTCCCAATGTTTCACTTTTAGCTTTTTGGAAAGCAGGGAAGTTTCTACAGAAATAATGTTGTTTAGCTGTTGATTGTAGCATGTTAGGTTTTCTGGTAATGATCTGGTATTTTTTACGTCTGCTATTTCAGTGTGATTCTACGTAAGCATGAAACATCAGATGAAAGTGAAACATTGGGAGGTTTTAGCTTTTTGAAAGTGGGTAGGTGATGGGGCAAGCAAGGTGGGGAAAGGGGCATTGAGTATTTCCTGAAGAAAAACTTTTAAAAATATATATATTTCCCAGATTCGTAATCTCTGTGTTTTCTACATGGATTAAAAAAAATTTTTTTTAACTTACAAATTAAGAAATTGCAATGTGGATGGGGAGAAATTAAAATTTTGAAAACATGATTTCTGGACAAAATCGTATTAATTTCCTTTTTATACAATGAAACAATACATAGTTTGTGACCCTTCTTAAGAACAGAAAGCACTTTCATGCAAACCCATGCAAATTATACCCACACTCTTCACTTTTAAACAAACAATAACTTCCATTACGCCAGTAATCCAGTTCACTATATATCAGCAGTGCCAATTCTGCACACAAGAAAGGAACAAATAATACAATGTGGCTGTTGGTCATAACACCTGGGCAATGCTGGGATACATTGCTAGTGTGTGTATTGTGTACTGTTCTGTGATGGTAAGATCAACAAAAAAAGTACTCCATCTGGTGAGAGTTAAATAGTATTTAATAAACATAATACATGTTTTTATGTGCAAGTAATAGATTGTTGTGTTGAAAACATGCCAAAACGATGCATACCCTGTATGCACATAATTTCTTTTGTAAAAAATCTGCACAGTCAAAACATTTTGATTCATCTGTCCACCAGTTTTGAAGATAATCAAACCGAATTTTCATCATTTTGAGCCACTCACCCAATGAGTATTCCTACTCAATTTGGTGAAAATCCGTTTTCCAGTAATTTTGCAAACACACAAAGATGAGTGACTACAAGACTCTTACTTACATATGCAGGGTAACAAGAGTTTTATGAACTGTTAACAGGATTGGTAATATTGATTTCAGAATTTGGCACAAGGCCAGTAAGTTTGGGGGGAGGGAGTAAGTCAATTACATCAACCCCTGTATTCAACTGGTACTTATTTTATCAACCCTTAAAAAAATGAAAAGCAAAATCAACCTTGGCAAAATTTGAACTCAGAAGAATGTGGAGACGGACGAAATGCTGCTAAGCATTTTGCCCAGCATGTCAATGATTCTACCAGCTTGCCACCATCAGGATTAGAAATAATAGAAAAAGGTGTGTCTGACTATACATACCCCAAAATTCATCCAAAAATATACAAACTGCAGATCTAGTATGGGAGCAGAAACAAAGCAAAATGTGGTGGAAATATATATTTTGGTTTCTTTTAGATGCAACATGATCAGTAAATGTATTTTGAATTGAGAAACACTTAAAGTTCATCTCACATCTAGAATTGGTGAAAGAATTAATAATTGACTATATTTCCAAGAAAAGAAAAGCCCCTGTTGATACCACTTCTCCTGTAATCAAGGAGCCCTGACTCAACATTATACGAGATTCTATCTATCAAATTTCCTCACAAAGCTTTGGTTAGCCCAGGGTAAGACACTTGCCGAAGGTGTCATGCAATGGGACTGAATCTAAAGTCACCTGGTTTTCAATTAAACTTCTTAACCATACAATCAAGATAGTACAATGGTTTATTACAGTGTAGTAACCTGTACATGCTCAAAATATGACCAGAGACATTGTTGGAGTTTAGTTCTAGTTTTCATTATGTAATTAATTAACAAACATAGATGCACATTATTTTTAGCTCTGTGGGATGGTTGGTGTTAAGAAGGATATCTAGCTATAAAAACCCTGCCAGAGTAGACACAGAAGTCTGGCGCAGTCTTCTGCTTGGCCATTTCCTGTCAAGCTGTCCAACCCATGCCAGCATGGAAGGTGGATGTTAAACAATGATGATGATGATGAAATTACTAACTGCATAAGAATAAAAACAAATTCTTTTCTAAAATACAGCTAATTTTCACAGTAACCTGACCACAAAATACTAAAAAGCATTTGAATAAACAAATCCAGTTAAAACTATTTTCTACTTGTATATTTCAGGGTTGAGCTTTTGACTTAAATTTATTCAATAATCTTTTTCAACAAAATGTTAAAAGTTAAACTAGGGACGTGAAACAAAAAAATTCTAGTAAGAAATTAACCCAGAAGACTTGTAACTCTACACTATATAGTGTATATTATATGTGGAGGTTCAGAAATGCGTACAAACTCTGATAGTCTAGCAACAGGAACAATGTTATATTTATCAACTTATAAAAACCAGTGAGGAACCCTCTAGGTAGTTTCTCAATCAACTAGAAAAACAGACAAATATCTCTTGAAACATGCATCAACATATTAATCTTTTGTTACCATATTTCTATTGAGATACAGTACCTTTATTTCAATTAATTTTTAAAATAAAGAAGAATTTAGTAAGATAACTTTGTCATTATTTAACTGATGCTTTGAGCTTAAATTAACAGGAAATTTTGATGGAAGATATTAATTCCAATCAGTTTAAAACAGGGAGTTTGTATCACAGAACAAAGGGCAGTCTTAGCATGTTGGTATCAAAAGTATTAAGGAAAAAAGGCACATTAGATAATGTCCTAAATGCACCCCAAAGATGGGGTGGTTACAATTTGAATTTCTTTGATTAGGGGTCTGCTTCATCAGAATTGATTTGAGGTTAAAAGTCAAAATAATAACTCATCCCTAGATAAGGAGAGTAGTCATCACATATCCAATCTCATTTAATCATCATCATCATTTAACATCCGTTGTCCATGCTGGCATGGGTTGGACGGTTTGACTGGGTTGGCACACTGTGCTAAGATCCAGTCTGATTTGGCATGGCTTTCTACGGCTGGATGTCCTTCCTAAAGCCAACCACTGAGAGTTTAATGGGTGCTTTTACAAGCCACTGGTATGGCTGCCATTTGCATGACACCGGCATCTGCCACGACTACGATTTTGCTTGGCTTGATGGGTCTTTTTCTCAAGCACAACATAATGCCAAAGATCTTGGTCATTGCCTCCATGAAGCCCAATGCTCGAAAGGAGCTCGGCCACTTTGCTACCATGAAGTCCAACACTTGAAAGGAACTCAGCCACTTTGCCTCCATGAAAAATTAATACAGTAATATAATAGTAGTGCAATGTGTAACTACACTGTAACTATATAGGCTTCAGCATATACTAAAATGTTTTACTAAGCAACTCATCTGTGAATGAAAAATAGTTTGTCATCAAGAACAGAACTATGCAAATAACTTTAAAACCACTATACTATTATGAGTAACATTAAACCAAGAAGATAAGGCATATCTAGTGTGTGTGTGTGTGAGTGAGAGAGAGAGAATGTGTGTGTGTGTGTGTGTGTGTGTAGTCAATAATTTTAAGGTTGAGTTGCATGTACCTACAACTGTGTCAACCCAGTGCAGTAGAGGTGTCAGTCTGACTGAAATACTGACAATACAGCTTAAACTAAGTTGTATTGTCTACATAATGTCAAGCTATAACTTTCTTATAAGCTGAACGATATTACTTGTTACATATTTTAGACTTTGTAATTTTAGCTACCAGCAAGTACTTTAAGTTGTTTCTGCTTAGGCTACAAACTTTTGTAGTTTGCAATGTTAGTGCTAACAAAAAAGAAATAATAATAATAATAAAACAATATCTTTAATTAAAAGAAGACACCCTTTACTTTAGAAATATGAAGCCTTACTTTTAGAAACTCATTAGAATAAAAAGTTGTGCAAAACCTAGCCTTAAATTTTCAGCACTTGCATAAAATCTCTATAATCTTTATGAGTTGATAAATTATATCTTTCGTTCTTTTTGCTTTCCACAAGTAACAGCCATTCCCTAAAAAGACTAAAGATGGATGTAACTTTGTGGTAAACATAGCAGACACATATTTAAATAAGTTACCATTGATGTTCAGCCGCTTTAGTTTTCAATGGTTGGTTTATTTTTGATGTCATTTTTATCAGATAATAATCCTATTTCTGTATTTTCTGAACGACATTCTTAGTGTCAAATACAGCAAGGTGCTACCCTTAATTATTTTTTACAGGTTACTTCTTATTTCATCAAATATTCCAAGCTTATTATAAATCAAGGCTGTGATAAATTCGTCAAACTAAATGCACCCTTAATTATTTTCATAAGTACTTCCAACATGCTTTGGCATCTGGCAGCTCTATTAATTCATTAGTTGTATGAATTTATTATTTTCTGATCTATCCTAATAACTTTGTTCTGTAGATTTTTGAGTTTCTTGTGAAATACTCTGCTTTTCCTGCTTCTTTTGAAAGGGTGAGCTTTTAGTCAGGTCAACTTGCAGAGATTTCCTGACATCCATATTCCTTAATAGCATAAATACATCACAATAGAATTTCCCTTATGCTCACTCTAATCAATATTATCTCAGCACTCTTCAGTCTTATTAATCTAAACATATCACACCTACCATCACTTATTTCAGTCTATTCCACAACTTTCTTTACTCCACCCATCTTTCATTTTATTGCCTACCTTTTAGAATCAGTCTATTCCACAACTTTCTTTACTCCACCCATCTTTCATTTTATTGCCTACCTTTTAGAATCATACTCTTTATTCACCCAAAATTCCATTCTTCTTATACTTGTCAACATTCATTCTTTTCTAGTTTTTTTACCACAATATTCAGCCCCTAAACCACTAAATATGACCTTTAAGAACTCATATGAAAGTGCAAAAATTTAGCAACTTGCATATAACATGTTCAATCTAATATCTAATTTTATATAATCATTATAAAACTTCTGCAATGTGATTACTACTAAAAGAAGGCTTTTAGTTGAAGTTTTTTTTTCATACTTAACCCTTTTGTGATCATATTTTAAATAAAATTCACTCAAAACATTAAACACTGTAATCTACCATTATAGTGTCTCCAGTTGACAAACACATGACTAAATAGGTTTCATTTGCATACAAGTTGAATTAACATTGTTTACATATGATTCAACTGATAGAAGAATGTCCACAAATAAATGACAGTTACATGTTGTAATAGATAAACTTTCCTCTTGTATAATAGCTTATTTTCATTAATTGTTGCACATATTAGTAACAATACTTTTTCACTCTCATAAGTATAAGGAAAATGTCTAAAAGTCTTTGTCTTCTCTCTTTAAGAGTAAACACAGCTATGTGGTAAAGAAGTTTGTTTAGCAACCATGTAGTTCAAGATTCAACCCCTCTGTAAAGTACCTTGGACAAATATTTTCTACTGTAGCCTCAAGTAGACCAATATCTGATGAGTAAAATTTAAGAGATGGAAACTCTGCATGTATATATATATAACCGATTCTTCTTCCTACTCGTGGGAGTTGCTCAAACTTTCTTAAAAAGGAACGGGGTACACCAGTGTAAGCACATAAACGTCAATCAAAACTGTTTGACGAATAGGGACCATTAATAATGTTACGGAGGTAAAATTAATGGGAAAACATTAATGCGGACAGCCAGCCAGGAGATGACAACGGTGAAGTGAGGAAGACAGCCAGCAGCCAGGAGATGAAGATGAGAGAGACAGATAGAGGTAGTGAAGAAGATGACAGTGAAGGGACAGGTACGAGAGACGGTCAGTTAGCGAGATGAAAATTTGTAGTGTGCTCAGAAAGTGTTGCCGATGGAATATGTGCCGGTAATATTTATTTACGTTTCGATTTGTGTTTTGAACTTTGATGTTTTGATTGTAAAAATATGGGGAATCTGTGACATAGTCTGTTGAAAAGAAAATTAAGAAAAAAAAAAGAACTGTAAGATGTGTTTCTAAAAGGAAGAAGTTTTAAGAGACTGTAAAAAGAACATTGTGTTGGAAGGAGGAGAAAAGGAAAGAGAAAGAGACTGTGAAAAGAAAAGAGAAAGACTATTTGCTTCGATTGTTCTCCAACTTCTGTATTGTTTTGATTGTTGTTGGACGTTGTATTTTGCTAAATGCCATTGATTGTTCTTTTTTTAACTCTGTGCACGATCTGTTAAATGTCTGTTAACCTTGTGGTTAAATGCTTTTGTTTGTAAATGTATTTGAAATGTTTTGATTGATTTTGTGAAGTTATATAAATTGTTAAATCTAAGCAACTGCCTTCCGCTGTCTCTCTTTGTTGTTGTTGTCTTCGGTTTCTGGCTTGCGTTTGCTGCCCACCCCCGCTTTCTGTTGTGGATTTCCGATTTGACTGAGCGTAGTCGTCGTCGCCAACTTAGGGCCCTTTATCGACCCGGAAGGCCTAGGGTCTTAGGGTCCTGAGTTGAGTGGCGGCGGTGTAACAATAATAAAGCATATTACTCTACTTCCAGTATTCAAGTACAACTTCTGCCCCCACCTTATTTTACATTTATGTGCTTACTCTGGAGTATATATATATATATAAATACAATAAGAGGCTTCCAAAAAGGAAAGCGTTGTGCTAGAAAGAGCAGTAGAAATCTCAAGACCACAAAAAAGAATAATTCACGAAAGGAATGAAAATTAAAAACGTTTACCATCTCGAGATGGTAAACATTTATCCTTTTTTGTGGTCGAGATTTCTACTGCTCTTTCTAGCACAACGCTTTCCTATTTAGAAGCCTCTTATTGTATTTCTATATGAATAATATATAGTCTAATGACTAATTCATTTTTTGTGCTAGGCCACTGGTAATAATAATTTATTAACACCCTATTTTATTATGGAATAGTTAGTATGAAGCATTGTGTAGAATATATTATATAAAATTCATGAGTAAGGCTGGAACAATGTGAAATAAATCCATGGTAAATCACAAGAAAACAGGCATATGAATTAATGGTGACTTACCCTGCATTCAGGGTTATGTCACCCTCTTCAGGAATTAGCTAATACCTCCTCAGAATTGGTGAATTCTGAGGAGGGTTACATTTGCAACATTTGCTAATTCCTGAACAGGGGTCACAACCCTGAAATATTGAATGCAGGGTAAGTCACCATTAATTCATATGCCTGTTTTCTTGTGATTTACTTTGGATTTATTTTGCATTGTTCCGGCCCTACTCATGAATTTTATATATATATATATGAATATAAACACACATGGATACACACTGCCAAAATGCATAGAGAAAGGATCATTGCACAACTAATTGAGAATTAACCTTGATGGGATGCAGTTTGGTTTTGTGCCCGGGAGAAACATTATGGATGCTATATTCTGAGTAAGGCATCTGCAGGACAAGTATCCGGTCAAAAATAAACTATTTCTTTCTACACACACACACACAAAGAACTACTTTCAGTTTCTGTCTATCAAGTGTACAAGGCTTTGCTCAGACCAGAACAATAGTAAAAGACACTTGTTCAAGATGCTCTACAGCAGGACTGAACATGAAACTTCTTAACCACATAGCCATGTCTGCACTGATATACTACACATCATCATCGTTTAATGTCCGTTTTCCATGCTGGCATGGGTTGGATGGTTTGACTGAGGTCTGGAGAGTCAGTAGCTGCACTAGTTTCCAATCTGATCTGGCAATGTTTCTACAGCTGGATGCCCTTCCTGATGCCAACCACTTCGAGAATGAAGTGGATGCTTTTTACATGCCACCGGCATGGTGCCCAGTCAGGGGGCACTGGCATCAGCCTGAAATTGCCACCACCAAGGAAAATATCCCTCATATTCACCACATGCTAATGGATGACAAGCAATTGAATATAAATCAAATAGATAATGCTATTAGCATATCCTGTGAGAGAGTTGAGAATATTCTGCACAATTAACTTGTTAAATGAAGGTTTCTGTTTGGTGGGGGCCACATCTGGCACCTTATCAACACCAGAACAATCATATAATGGGAAAATCTGACATTGTTTGAGGCAAATCCAGCTGGCTCCGTGAACATTTTCAAAACCATGATGAGTGCTGGGTTCATCACTTTAAGCCAAAGACAATCTATGCAGTGGAAATATCCTTCCTCATCTGCTCCAAAGAAGGCCAAGGTTATTTCATCTGCAGGGAAAGTGATGGTCTCAGGTTTTTGGGATACAAAAAGCTACTTCAAAAGGGCCACAATAGAAAGTACTATGCCAATATGCTGACACAGTTATGAATGACTATCAAGACCAAAAGCTAAGGAAAATTGACAAAAGGTGCACAAGAGAGACAACTGTGCTGGTATCGTCATGTGATGTGTATAGATGAGAACAGCAGTATGGAGAAGTGTCACACAAACTGGAGGAAACCTGTGGAAGAGGTAGACCCAGGAAGATATGGGACAATGATCTTTGAATGTTGGGCCTCACAGAGGCAATGACAAGCGACTCAGACCCTTGGCGATATTCCGTGCTTGAGGTACCCATCAAGCCAAGTGAAATCATAGACTTGCCAATGCCAGTGCCGTCTGACTGGCGTGTAAAAAGCACCATTCAAGCAATGGGCCTCACGGAGGCAGTGACAGGTTACCAAGACCCTTGGCAATATACCATGCATGTGTAGACCTGTCAAGCTAAATGAGATTGTAATCGTGGCTGATGCCAGAGTCAGGTCAATGGCACACATGCCAGTAACACATAAAAAACACCCGCTACAATGTCAGAGTGGTTGGTGTTAGGAAGGGCATCCAGCAGAAAAACCTTGCCAAAACCGATCAAAACCTGGTGCAGCTCCCTGACCTACCAGTATTCAGTCAAAATGCCCAACCCATGCCAGCATGGAAAGCAGACGTTAAATGATGATGATAATATACAGACAGAATGACAAAAGACTGGGATACCTGGCACTTTATTGTCCTCATAGCAGAAGCAATAAGCCCCCCCTCTCCCCCGAAGACGATAGGCCTGCAAAAGAGGTCTGTGCCAGTACCACATAAAAGCACTTAGTAGACCCTGTAAAGTGGTTGGCATTAAGGAAGACATCCAGCCACAGAAACCATGCCAAATAAGATTGGGGCCTCTTTAGTTTTCCATGTATTCCATTTTCTGTCTCTCTTTTTCTATTTTTGTTTTATATATTTATTATTTATATATACATACACACACACACATATATGTAGGTATGCATGTCTGTGTATATATATATATATATATATATATATATATGATAGCTTCCGTTACCTAGGTGACCAAGTCAGTAGCAGGGGAGGGTGCACTGAAAGTGTAGCTGCTAGAATAAGAATAGCCTGGGCAAAGTTCAGAGATCTCCTACCTCTGCTGGTGACAAAGGGCCTCTCGCTCAGAGTGAAAGGTAGATTGTATGATGCATGTGTACGAACAGCCATGCTACATGGCAGTGAAACATGGGCCGTGACTTTTGAGGATATGCGTAAGCTCGCAAGGAATGAAGCCAGTATGCTCCACTGGATGTGTAATGTCAGTGTGCATACTTGACAGAGTGTAAGTACCTTGAGAGAAAAGTTGGACCTAAGAAACATCAGATGTGGTGTGCAAGAGAGACGACTGCACTGGTCATGCGGTGAGAATGGATGAGGATAGCTGTGAGAAAAAGTGCCACACCCTAGCAGTTGAGGGAACCTGTGAAAGAGGTAGACCCAGGAAGACCTGGGATGAAGTGGTGAAGCACGACCTTCGAACATTAGGCCTCACCGAGGCAATGACTAGTGACCGAGACCTTTGGAAATATGCTGTGCTTGAAAAGACCTGGCAAGCCAAGTTGTGCCATAACCTTGTGGCTTATGCCAGGGGTATAACCAGCCCACTTATGCACACCTTTCCTTCATTGGACACTAAACTCTGCTTGCGAAGACCTGTTGAGGCAAGTGAAATCGAAATCAAATTTGATGACTGGCATCCATGCTAGTGGAACGCTAAGAGCACCATCCGAGCCTGATCGTTGCCAGAGCAGCCAACTGGATTCCGTGCTGGTGGCACGTAAAAAGCACCATTCAAGTGTGATCGTTACCAGTGTTGCCTTACTGGCACATGAAAAAACATTCAAGCAAAGTCATTGCCAGTGCCGCTGGACTGGCTCTTGTGCAGGTGGCATGTAAAAAACACCATTTGAGTGTGGCATTGCCAGTACCGCCTGACTGGCCCTCGTGCTGGTGGCAGGTAAAAGCACCGACTACACTCTCGGAGTGGTGGGCGTTAAGAAGGGCATCCAGCTGTAGAAACTCTGCCAGATCAAGATTGGAGCCTGGTGCAACCATCTGGTTCGCCAGTCCTCAGTCAAATCATCCAACCCATGCTAGCATGGAAAGCGGACGTTAAATGATGATGATGACACACACACACACACATTCTTTTATCTGCTTCAGCCATGTAGCTGTGTTCATGCTGGAGCACCACTGTAGTTACTTATGATTATCTTTTGGCTGATTTCCTTAGGCTGGGGGGGTTCACCTCATCACTCCTGCATATACATTTGTCGGCTTATTTGGTGTATGAGAGTTTGGTTACACTGCCCTCACCCTACTTCAATTATTACATATTTTTCTCTTATAAAAATACACTGGCGGAGCCCCAGCATGGCCACAGCTCGTGAGCTGAAACTAGATAAAATATAAAATATAATATATACATACAGGAGGGGTAAATTATAATGTAAATCCCGTTCTGTCTGTGTGTGTGTAAAAGATTATAATAGCTGTATTTTTCAAATGATTATCTCCAAACTGGGAATATACATTACTTATGTTCGAGGGATGGTTTTAGACTCTTAAAATTTTTCACATAATGAGTAACTGGCCCCCTCGGGGCAGAAAACGCTCATTCCTGAGTTATGTGGAGAAGGAAGGTAACTCTTTGTGAAGTAACTTTCAGAAATTGATTGTCTCCTTTACATCCATTGGTCATAAGGGGAAAACAAAAATTGCTTTTTATATTAGATTCATATTTTTGAAAGTTTAAAAAAATATTTACTTCCGGTTTTCTAGCATCAGTGATGTCTATATTTCTCTATCCATCTCTCTCTATATCACTGTATCTATTTGTTTATATCTTATCTATCTATATCTATCTTATTTGTCTAACGAGCTAGCTCTCTCTCTCTCTCCCTTTATATCTCACTCACTCTCTTTCATTTACACTTGCATTTTTCAGATGCTATTGTTTTCACTTTAAGTTCAATTGCTATTATTTTCACTGTAAGTTTTCAATCACTATTTACAAACAACAACAAATTACTTTCAGAAAGAAGTTCAGAAATACTGATGAAAATAATTTTAATAGTGTCACTGTTAATACTGAAACTATTATCTCACTTATATATATATATATATATATATATATATATACATGCATACATACATATATGTATATATATATATATTGTCATTCTTACTGTAGAAGAAATAGCTAAGATTTTTGGATGCTATTTCTAAAAAGTTTGGTGTGTGGTAAAGTAAATTATTTTACTGAACCCTATTTTTATAATGTGTGTGTATATATATATATATATATATATATATATATATGGAAAAGAAGGACTTGGACGCTTAGGAACCTTTCACATGGTAAGAGATTTAGGGATATCCTTACCGAGAAATTTGATGATAGAGAAGAGGAGTTACAGTCCTGTGACTTGGAACCAGCAGAAAATTCCTGTGAGACAGCTTGCTGAATGTCACAGACCAAATCTGTGGTTGGTGCAATGTCCCTTCCAGACCTAGGGTAACATGGTGGTGGAACAATACTGTAGACAGGGCCATTAGTGCAAATAAACAGGCCTGGAATGCCTGGAAGAGTGGGGGTAACAGGAGAATATATAAGATAGCCAAAAGGGAAGCTACGAGACAGGTATATATAGCCAAGGGAGTAGCAGACAAAAAGTTTGCCAATGTTCAGTAACATGAGGACCAGAGAACTGAAGTATTTCGGATTGCAAGACAATATGTGAGAGAAAACTGTGAAGTCATAGGAGAGAAACTTGTCCACATGGATAATGGTGGCCTTGCATTCAATGATTCTGCAAAGAAAAAGGCTTGGAGAAGCCATTATGAAAGACTGCTGAATGTGGAGAATGAATGGGAGGAGGAGAGTCTGCCAAAGGCTGACCCAATTGAGGGACCAGATATCCGAATCAACAGCACCCAGGGAGATAAAGAATTAAGGAAATGAAGACAAGGAAAGCACCTGGTCCATAAGGAATCACTGCTGGGATACTTAAAATATCAGGTGGTGTGGGTTATGATCTTGTCACCCACATCGTAAATCAGGTAGTTCATGAAGGAGTATACCCAATGACTGGTGTAGCAGTGCCATAGTCAACTACTACAAGGGGAAAGGTGATGCTTTAGATAGAAATAACAACAGGGGTATCAAATTATTGCATCAGGTGATGAAAGTTACAGAGAGGGTCATAGCCCAACTAATTAGGGAGAGAGTTAGCTTAGATGAGTTGCAGTTCAGCTTTGTGCCAGGCAGAAGCACCACTGATGCTACATTTCTGGTAAGGCAACTGCAGGAGAAATACCTAGCCAAAGAAAGCTTTCAACAGGGTCCCCCGATCCCTTATCTGGTGGTCAATGCGGAAACTGGATATAGATGAGTGGCTGGTAAGAGCTGTACAAGCCCTGTATAGGGACACTGTCAGTAAGGTGAGGGTTGACAACGAATATAGTGAAGAATTCCGAATAGAAGTAGGGGCTCACCAAGGATCAGTCCTCAGCCCCCTCTTATTCATTAAAGTCCTCCAGGCAATAACAGAGGAATTCAAGACAGGATGCCTCTGGGAGTTCCTCTATGCCGATGACCTTGCTCTGATAGCTGGGTCATTGCCAGAACTGGAGACGAAGTTTAGGGTGTAGAAGCAAAGTCTAGAATCGAAGGGCCTTATGGTTAATCTAGCCAAAACCAAAGTCATAATAAGAAGGCTGTCAAATCACAACCCCCTGCAGGAAGATGGCTCTGCTTGATGTGTAGAAACTCCATACAATGTACCCATTGTAAACTATGGACACATAAAAGGTGCAGCAATATTAAAGGAAGGTTAACCGGGAAAATAATTTTTGTGTGTGGCAGATGTACTGGGGCAATAAACACTGAAGATGTACAGAAAACAGATTTGATCAGACGCCAGGGGGAGAAACTAGAAGTAGTTAATAGTTTCTGCTACCTAGGCGATCAAGTCTGTACTGGGGGTGGTTGTTCTGAGAGTGTAGTAACTAGAGTAAGAACAGCCTGGGTAAAGTTCAGGTAGCTCCTACCTCTGCTGGCAACTAAGGACCTCTTGTTCATGGTGAACTACCATGCTACACAATAGTGAAACATGGGCCATGAATGCTGAGGACATGCATATGCTTGAAAGAAATGAAGCTGGTATGATCCACTGGATGTGTAATGTCAGTGTGCATATATGACAGAGTGTAAGCGCCCTGAGAGAAAAGTTGGGCATAAGAAGCATCAAATGTGGTGTGCAAGAGAGGTGACTGTGCTGGTATGGCCATGTGTTACATATGAATGAAGACAGCTGCGTGAGGAAGTGCCACTCCCTAACTGTAGTAGGAACCTGTGGAAGAGTTAGACCCAGGAAGACATGGGATCAGGTGGCGAAGCATGACCTTCAAACATTGGGCCTCACAGAGGCAATGACAGGAGACTGGGACCTTTGGAGATACACTGTGATTGAGAAAACTCAGCAACTAAAGTGAGATCGCAGTCTTGCATGTCTGGCCCTGTTAAGAATACTCCTGATGCGTCAGGTGATATGATATGGCTTGTGAAGACCAGTTGAGTCAAAACTAATATTGTAGCTGTGACTAGTGACGCCAGACTGGCTCCCATGCTGGTGGCCCATACAAAGTACCATCTGAACATGGTTGATGCCAGGTCTGCCTGACTGGCTCCCATGCCGGTGGCACATAAAATGCACCAACTGAACGTGGCACATAAAAAGCACCACCCAAATGTGGTTGATGCCAGGTCTGCCTGACTGGCTCCTATGCCAATGGCATGTAAAAAGCACCAACTGAACGTGACCGATACTAGTACCCCCTGACTGGCTCCTATGCCAGTGACATGTAAAAAGCACCATCTGAACGTGGTCGTTGCCAGGCCCACCCTGCTGGCTCCTGTGCTGGTGGCACATAAAAACCACCCACTACACACGTGCATGCACACACACACATGAATGGGCGGAATTACGATGTAAGCATGTGCTAAAACCCCATCATGATTTTTGTGTTTTTACGAATTTTTACAAATTTTTTTCGATTCTGTCTTTTGCATAATGAAATTGATATGATTATGCATGGTTTTAAAATACAGACAGTCCAAATCTACTGTTCATTTCTCTTTATAATTTTCAAATAATCTTTTAATGCCTTTATGGAAGAAAGTCAATTGACAGTCTTCACACTTTTTCACATAATCCTGGACTTTATATGTGAAGTGCCAGTGACATGCTGCATGTGCATCAGCAATATTAGCAGACAGACAGCCATGCAATTGTATGACATATAGTTCAAGTAGACGAAAGCCTTCCTTTTTTAAGAGGAAAAATGAAGTTGGAAGAGTGGTGAAGAATTTTTGGATGCTTGTGATTGTTGTAACCGATGGTGTGATCTGAAGCATATTTGTAGAAAAGAAATATTTAATTTTCTCAATGTTATGAAGAAGCAAATCTTTATATATATATATATATATATAAAGCAAATCTATATATATATATACATACAAGGATGTATATAAAACTAACTCTGTAAAAATGTATGTGTGTGTATGTATTTGTATGCTTCTTATGCATTTATACATCATCATCATCATCGTTTAGCGTCCGCTTTCCATGCTAGCATGGGTTGGATGGTTCAACTGGGGTCTGGGAAGCCAGAAGGCTGCACCAGGCCCAGTCTGATCTGGCAATGTTTCTACACTCCGTGAGTGTAGTGGGTGCTTTTTACGTGCCAGACGAGGCTGGCAAACGGCCACGATTGGATGTTGCTTTTTATGTGCCACCGGCACGGAGGCCAGTCGGGGCAGCGCTGGCAATGGCCACATTCGGATGGTTCTCTTACGTGCCACCGGCACTGGTATCACAGCTACAATTTCCATTGATGTTGATCGATTTTGATTTTCACTTACCTCAACAGGTCTTCACAAGTAGAGTTTTGTGTCCCAAGAAGGAAAGGTATGCATAAGTGGACTGGCTACATCCCAGGTAGAGGCCACGGGTTATGGTCTCACTTGTCCTGCCGGGTCTTCTCACGCACAGCATACTTCCAAAGGTCTCGGTCTCTAGTCATTTCCTCGGTGAGACCTAAAGTTCGAAGGTCGTGCTTCACCACCTTGTCCCAGGTTTTCCTGGGTTTACCTTTTCCACAGGTTCCCAGGCACTTTTTCACACAAATATCTTCATTCATTCTCGCCACATGACTATACCAGCGCCAACGTCTCTCTTGCACACAACAACTGATGCTTCTTAGGTCCAACTTTTCTCTCAAGGTACTTACACTCTGTCGAGTATGAACACTGATATTACACATCCATCGGAGCATACTGGCTTCATTTCTGGTACCGGTTTCGAAATTTAGCGCCAAACTGGTACCAGGTTGACCAGCATTTACTTGTTCTGACCCATTTGAGATAAGACATTTATTATTGTTCACTGATATTTTTTTCTATCTTGTCTGTAATGGATTTGTAACTATTCGGTGGTACAGAAATATTTTATGACTTCTATAATTAGCGATATAGGTACTCATGTAGTACCCTTGTATATATATGTACATATCTAATATTGTATGTATATATTTTATTAATTTGTCTGTACGGCTAATAATTTGCTTACCACTTGTGATGGTATTTTAATAATACCATATATATATATATATATATATATATATATATATATGTATGTATGTATAATGTTTATATATATATATATCTTTTATCTTCTACTGGTTTCAGGCCAGGGCTGAGGTCAAGCCTATAGTAACTCGGTGTTGTTTCCATTATTATTTTTGGTGAAGTAGCAAGTTGGACGGAGCTGCTCTTCTTTGTGTCTCCTGTCATGATGAGGGTTCATATGGTATCTAAGATAGAAACCTGTCCAGACGTTCCTTGAAAACTTCCACATCAACACCATGTAGATCTCTAAGGTTGCCTGGCAGGCAACAATTGCAGGCCCAGTTTCCCATAAATACCGAGGTTTTGCAGCTTGTGACATATCATGCCATAATCAACCCTGTCGAAGGCCTTGGCAAAGTCAAGGTCTATCACGTCTACAGCTGACTGGTTTAGCTGTTGCTTCAGTACTTGTGCTGCAGCTCCTCCTTGGACGGAAGCCATGTTGCTTGTGTGTGAGAAGGTTGTTTTCTTCTAGGAACGTGATCAGCCTTTTTCTGACAATGCATTCCATTGTCTTGCTAACATCAGAGAGATGGGCCTGTAGCTTTTAGCATCTGTTCTGCTCCGTCCTTAATGGACAGAGCATATTATACCTTCTGTTAGCATGCTGGGAAGTTTACCACATGCAGTGGCTTTGCCAGAGCTTTTTTACATGTTTTTAAGAGAACAGCTGGGAGTCCATCCAGACCTGTTGCTGAGTTTGATCTTATCTCATCAATGACTGATATTACATCCTCTTCTGTTATGTTGATGTAATCAATGGTTGCCTCTTTCCCAAATAATTCTTTTACATTGAAAAACTCCTCTGGCTTGTTTATGTTCCAGTGGAGAAGTGAAAATACTTTGGAAGTGTTTATTTAGTTCTTCACTTGTCTTCCCCTATCTTATAGCTTTACTGAGGCAGACTCCTTTGCCAATATGTAGAAGGCTTTAGGATTTCTTTTTACATTTTTGACTGCCCAGGTTTCTCTTTCTTCTCTATCTTTTTCATGGGAGATTTTGAGTTTATTTTCTATCTCAAAGAGTTCCTCTGTCAGGTGGGATTTCCCACTGTCATTAATGTATTTGTTTAAATGATTTGAGATCTTTATTCTCTGCCGCATGAGTATTCTCCTGTCTCGAGGAATGATGTTTTTGTGTATATTGGTTCTCTTCTCTGGGACATATTTAATGCATATGGCTCACATCATTGGCATGAATTTATTGAGTTTCATATCTATGTCTTGCATAGAGAGGCTTGTAGGCCAGTCCTGCCAGAGTATCTGTTTTTTAACTGATTTCCAGTCAGCTTTATAGAAATTTAGGCTGGATAGGGTTTGAGCGCCATCTGTGCAGAGTTTATCTTTAGTTAATTCCAGGCCATACATTGTCAGTTCTACCATGTTATGGTCTGAGAATACTGTCGGTGATATATTTATGTTGTGGATAATTTCCATGTTGCTTGTAAAACAGAGGTCCAAGATATTTTTGTGCCTGGTTGGAGAGAGTATGATCTGCTCCATGAATAGCATTTTCGTAAGATCAAGCAGAGATTCTGCTTGATTTCATTCTTTGTGTGTCATTCCAGGGGTTATATTGCCCTCAGGATACCTGATGTTGGGGAAGTCGAAGTCATCCATCAGGAATATAGTAGCACGTTAATCAAATTTTCCATCATAATTTGAGGCATCAGGCATGCGATATAGCATGCATATTACTATGAGTGTGTCACACACCAAGTTCGACAACAGGGTTAATGGCGTGACATCTTCGCAGATGTTCATCGCAACTCCACTTTGACTTCTTTTTCTTCTGCCTGTACGGAAGATAGCACACATTTGTATGTGTATCTCCACATCATTTATGTCTGCAGATAAATGTGTTTCTGTAAGTGCAATGCATATAGCTTGATTGCATGCAGAAAGATTCTTCAGGTGCTCAGAAAGATTCTTCAGGTGCTGTTGTTCTGTAGCAAGTCTCTTATATTAGTTAGAAACTGCATTGGTTTTGGTGTGATGGGTAGCTTGGTGGCCAACCAGGGTCCATCAGTTGTGGAAGTCTTGTGTGTGAAGGCACATAGCTCAGCTTTGTCTGTAGCCATGACAGCCATTGCACTATTTCCTGTGCCGCACTTAAAAAATGTTGTTGCTCAACTGCAGCAGCTTGTACTGTATCTGCATATGATTTCTGTCTGGCCTTCTTCTCTGCAGGTTTGTGCTGGGATATAGATTTTCGCCAAGTGTGGTTGTTTCTTTCATTTGGTGAGTGATGGATTTTGCTCCAGCGTTGGGTGCGCAAATTGGCAGTTTGTCCCACTCTCTCTATGCCAGCAGACACCTCTTTTGTGGAACTTGCAGATAGACCTTTTTTCTCTGAGAGGATCTGATTTGGGTTTTTGTTTATTTTAGAAACATTTTCACTTGGCTTTCGTCTGGTTTCTTCTTTTTCTACTTCTACATTGTTACTTTGGGAGGTGTTGGGATTGCGTTTGCAATTTTCTCATTCCTTTCCTTGTTGAGCTTTTTATCTTTGGCTTTGATGTTACCACTGCTTTCTGTGTGGGGTTTCTCATCACTGTTTGCGCTACCTTTCAAAATGTCCAGCTTCTCCAGGTGCAGCCGTACGAGTATATATATATATATAGTATATACCGTAAAAACCCATGTAATTTACGCAGTTTTTATTGCAAAAATAAAAATAAACTTTAGCGGGTGTGTAAATTACATATTTCCAAAAGTCTCGGTCACTAGTCATTGCCTTGGTGAAGCCTAATGTTCGAAGGTCATGCATCACCACTTCATCCCAGGTCCTCTTGGGTCTACCTCTTCCACAGGTTCCCTCAACCACTCGGGTGTAGCATTTTTTCATACAGCTATCCACATCTATTCTCACCACATGACCATACCAGTGCAGTTGTCTCTCTTGCACACCACATCTGATGTTTCTTAGGTCCAACTTTTCACTCAAGGTACTTATACTCTGTCGAGTATGCACACTGATATTACATATCCATCGGATCATACTGGCTTCATTCCTTGCGAACTTACGCAAGTCCTCAGCAGTCACAGCCCATGTTTCACTGCCATGTAGCATGGCTGTTCACACACATGCGTCATACAATCTACCTTTTATTCTGAGCGAGAGGCCCTTTGTCACCAGCAGAGGTAAGAGCTCTCTGAACTTTGCCCAAGCTATTCTTATTCTAGCAGCTACACTTTCAGCACACCTTCCCCTGCTACTGACTTGGTCACCTAGATAACAGAAGTTATCAACTACTTCTAGTTTTTCTCCCTGGAATGTGGCAGAAGTTGTTCTCTGCACATTTTCAAAGTTTATTGCTCCTGAGCATCTGCCACATACAAAAACTATCTTCCCAGTTAGCCTTCCTTTGATATTGCTGCACCTCTCGTGTCCATAGCATACACTGGGTACATCTTATAGAGTTTCTACCTACGCCCTTTCTACAGACCAAGCAGGACCATCTACCTGAAGGGATTTGTGGTTTGCCTGCCTTCCTACTTATTAGGACTTTGGTTTTAGCTAGGTTGATTCTCAGGCCCTTCGATTCTAATCTTTGTTTCCACACCTGAAACTTCTCCTTGAGTTTTGATAGTGACTCAGCAATTACAGCAAGGTCTTCAGCATAGGGGAGCTCCCAGTGGCATCCTGTCTTGAATTCCTCTGTTATTGCCTGGAGGACTATGATAAATAGGAGGGGGCTAAGGACTGAACCTTAGTGGACCCCTACCTCTACCCAGAATTCTTCACTGTACTCGTTGCCAACCCTCACCTTACTGACAGCGTCCCTGTACATGGCTTCCACAGCTCTCACTAACCATTCATATCCCTAGTTTCCTCATTGACAACCACATAAGGGATCGGGGGATGGCTAGGCATTTTTGATGATGATGATATATATATATATACACACATACATAGTATATATACATAGTGTCTATATATATATATACACACAAAGAATATTTACCAAAAAAGGCTAATGGTGTCTGCTTGGTGGTCCTGCACTGGTGTCATCCACTACAGATTCATGAGACCCGGTAAGTCAATTACAGCGGATGTATGCATCAACCAATTGGATGAAATGATGAATGAACTTGCAATTAAACAACCAAGATTGGTCAACAGAGGCAGGCCAATTCTCTTGCATGACAATGCTTGACCACACAATGCACAAAGAACATTACTCATGTTACAGGAACTGAACTTGGAAGCACTCTGTCATCCATCATATTCACCAGACCTTGCACCAACTGACTATCCTGCTTTCCAGGCATTAGACAAGTTTTTGCGAGGAAAAAACTTCAAATCTGAAGAAGATGCAAAAACAACCTTTTATGATTTCATCACCTCTTGCTCTCCAGAATTCTTCACTGCTGGCATAAATAAACTTCCGATAAAATGACAAAAATGTGTTGATAATTTAGGTGCATACTTTGATTAACTGCATTGCTTTTTGTTGAGATAAAGTAAAATAAACTTTCAGTTCAAAATTGGATATTTCATTCTTAATGGCTTGATATATTATCTCTATCCTTATAAAAAACAAAGTTTGCTTGTTTGTACGTTGACCGCTGAAAACACTAAATAAAATTGAGAATATTTCGAGTTTTTTGTAAATTATTTTGACCATTCCACTGATAATTGTGCACTTATTTTCCAAAAACAAATTAGGGGAGGGGAGACAGGCTGGTTGGTAGAGTATCAGCTCCTATTTCTAGCAATTCATGTACTGTCTATATCTTATCTCCATCTTTATAAAAAGCAAAGTTTGTTTGTACATTGGCTGCTGAAAACACTAAATAAAATTGATAATATTTCAGGTTTTTCGCATCATTTAAATTAATCTGACCGTTCTGTAAATAGTTGTGCACTTATTTTCCAAAAACGGATTGGGGAGGGCGAGTTGATGGTGTATTGGCATGTATTTCTAGCAATCCATGTACTGTCTATTTCACCATAATGTCTATATATCCTTATAAAAAGTAAAGATTCCTTGTTTGTTTGTATGTTGACCACTGAAAACACAATATAAAAAGCAAAGTTTGTTTGTTTCTATGTTAACAGCTGAAAACACTAAATAAAATTAATATTTCAGGTTTTCATTTCATTTAAATATAACCATTCCACAGATAACTGAAAATGGAATTTTGGTGGGGTGGGAGCTGGATTGGTGGTGTATTGGCTCCTATTTCTAGCAATCCATGTACTCTCTATTTCACCATAATGCTTTATACAGAGTGAAAAAATACTCAATCCACCTCCAACTTTCTCTAAGTTTAACATTACATATATTCCTTTGAAATCACTGCCAGACCTCTGCTTTTTCTCTGTCTACATGTCCCTCTCTGGTTGTATATATGTCTCTCTCACTACCTCTACTTCTTTTTCTCTTTAGTGAAAAAATACATGGAGACAGATAGAAAGGGAGTTAGGGGAAAAAAACAAGCGAGACAAAGGAGGGATAGAGGTAGCCACATCTATAAATCTATTGATAAAGTTGTCAACACAGATGATACTGTTCATTATCCTCTTGAATTCCTCAACCGTCTGGAACCATCAGGTACGCCACCACAAACCTGGATCAGTCAAGATTGTGCAATGGTACACATATGATTGTGACTGAACTACAGCCTCATTATTGAAGCAAAAATCCTGACTGAATGTGTAAAGGGAGACATATTTATACCTCGAATACCACTAATACCAACAGATGTCCCCTTTCATTTCAAATGAAGGCAATTCCCAGTGACAGATATGCATTGACCATTAACAAGTCACAAGATCAAACACTGCGGGTTGTCAGTCTCTATCCAGATGAGGACTGTTTCTCACACGGTCAGTTGTATGTAGGTTGTTCCAGAGCAGGAAGCCCACAGAAACTCTTCATATATGCTCCAAAGAAAAATGTTAAAAACACTGTATATACTGAGGTTCTGTAAACGTTTTATGATTTTCATACAATACATTTCTGTATTATGATCCATATTACTTTCTGTATTTAGATATTCTAAATAGTTTTAAAAAATTATGTTATGCAAGATTTAAAAACATTTTAACAACTTTTATTGTAAGGAAAATGGGCATTACAAAAGATGCCAATATGTGCCTTACGAATACATTTCAACACTGTACAGACCGGGCCAAAGGCTGGGAAGCATGCTAGTGTGTGTGTGTGTTTATATATATATTAATGTCCAGCATGGAAAACGGACGTTAATCGATGATTATGATATGTAAGTTATTTGTTGATGCTGCTAGTGGTGGTGCCATGTAAAAAGCATTCCAAATGCCAACCAGCTGCAAAAACTATGCCAAAACTGACCTTGCCTGTGCTTGTGGCATGTTAAACACACTCAGTCCACTCTGCAGGGTGGTTGGTGTTAAGAAGGGCATCCAGCCAGAGAAACCATATGAAATCAGACACTGAAGCCTGGTGCACTCTTCTACCTAGCCAGCTCTTGTTAGAACATCCAACCCATGCTAGCATGGAAAGTGAACATTAAATGATGATGATAATATACATACATATATTCTTTTATGCATTTTAGACTTTAAAAAATGTGGCCATGCTGGGACATTGTCTGTATTATCACCTTTTCAACAGCTAGTTTTGGTGAAGGAAGTTTGATATTGTAGCCCTCTTTAGAGTTTCTTGTTGTGATGTAGGTTCATGGTGGGACCTTGGACAGCAGGCAATCAAGTTGTTTCTTGAAAACATCTATCACCACTACATGTAAATTGCTCAGATTTTTTGGCATGATATTAAATAGCTGGTGCACTTTGAATCCCAAGCTCTTGCAGTACATGGTTCCCACTCTAGACAGGACATGTGAGACTGTTGAGATAGAGCAGTGATGTCCAGTTCAGGGCTGGTATAAATCACTCTCAATGCCAACCCCTTCTTGATCTTCCATATATATATCACTGCATATCTCTCCTGTCAGCTCAAGAGACTAAGGGTGTAATTCTTTCAGTCTTTCCCAATAACTCAGCAGTTTCATTGATGCAACTTTCCTAGTGTAGTACTGCTAAACTGCTTGATGTTCCATTATTGATTTGATACTGTGCGACAACCACAGTTAAGAGCAATAGTCCAAACAGCTGAGGACAAATGTCCTCCATAGAACCAGCATAGTTTCCTGGTCCCTTGTTCTGAAAGTTCTCAGAATCCATCTGGCCAGTTACCTGTACAGTGCCACCTCTTGGTGATATGTACATGAAATGAGGCATCATTGTTCATATCAACCCCCAGATCATGCACTCTGACTCTGGGATTGCAGCTCCTTTGGCTCCAAAGTATTTTTGTTGTAGCATGTTAGCACAAGTTGACTGATAGTGGAGAGCTTGGAATATTCCTGTATTAAACTGTATGCTTTATTTTAAAGCCCATTTATATATGGCATTTAGGTTTTTAGCATCAAAACATTCCTTGACTGCTTTTGTGTCATCAGAATAGCTAGTAAGAGTGGGTGTCAGTGTAACTGATGACATGTCCAAGAGAGCTATCATAAACAGCAGTAGCACCAAGACAGTTCACTGAGGCACTCCGCTTGCTATTAATGTCTCTTTGGAGAGAGCCCCTATTGGCTGCTACAGCCTGGTTTCTATCTCTTAAGAATTCTTAAAACCACTTTTCCAGTTTCTGAGTTTCTGTAGCTAGCAATCTTTTGCAGCCTAGCCACTTTATTTATGTCATGAGGGAATGTTGTGTGAATGCTCCCTCTCTCTCTCTATATATATATATATACAGAGAGAGAGAGAGAGATCTAAGCCATCACTGGACAGTGCAACGATTGTTTAACTGGTTGAAAGTTTGAAGTCACAGTGAATACAATTCTTGTTAGAAAATAATAAATTTGTTTTCTACAATATTCTTTAGTTCAATGTAAAAGAGTAGGCGTGGCAGGGTGGTAAGAAGTTTGCTTTCCAACCACATGATTCTGGATTCAGTCTCAGTGTGTTTGTCCCTACCACAGCTTCCAAACGGTATTGGTGTGTTTACGTGCCTGTAACTTAGCGGTTCGGCAAATAGTAACCGATAGCAAAATAGCAGACTTAAAAAGTTAAATAATGCAGTCGATTCGTTCGACTTTAGTTCTTTTCGGCATGGCTGCGGTCTAATGACTGAAACAAGTAAAAGATAGAAGACAAAGATAACATAAAAACAAACATTAATAAATATATGTACGTAAACGTGAGTTAGGAAACGGTGGCGATTGAAATTTTGTTAATAGAATTATAAGCCTTCTTAACCACATAACCATGAGTCTGTGCTGTTATACTATATATACGTATATTAAATATATGTACACATACGTTAACAATTTATAAATTACATGGCATTCTTTCGACTTTAGTATAAAAAAAACATATCACTCTACCTCCGAAGTACTATTTTTTTACACCTTGTTTCGTATTTATGTGCTCACTTGTGTGTGTGTAAGTATGCATTTATGTGTGTGTGTATATATATATATATATATATATATATATATATATATATTATTATTATTAAAGTGTCTATTCGCAATTTAGAACCACCACCACTGCCTGACAACCGCCGTTGGTTTGTTTACGTCCTCGTAACTTAGCGGTTCAGTCAGAAACCGATAGATTAAGTAACAGTCTTTAAAAAAACCCTCTAAGATCGATTTGTTCGACTAAAACCCTTCAAGGTAGTGCCCCAGCATGGCCGCGATCCAATGACGGAAACAAGTAAAAAATACATCGATTACATTTATACACATAAAGCATATGTATATACATACATTATATATATTTACATATAAACTGTGTGTATACTGAGGCTAAATATAGATCTATTTACGCACTCACGCGCGCACACACACAAACATATATATATGTTTGTGTGTATGTATGTATATACACAGTTTTTTTTTAAGCTTCTGGTTTTGAGCTTTCTATTTTGGTCAATACCTGTTTGCTGTAATATAACAATGTCAAATTTCAGTTAATCTCCAACATGGATCGTTCGGTTTAGACTTGAGAAATTGATCGGAGTGAAAAAAAGGGGGAAGCCCGACTTGCTCCAATCTCTCATTCCATTTATAATAACAATCTCAACAACAACCACATTAAAATAACAGAGTATTTCAAAGAGGACTCTCTGAATAAAACGAAACGAACAACTTACCTCTTCTAATATCGTATCTCGATCATAGTCATCATCGTCGTCAATGTTTGTATTCTCCCCAAACGTTGTAATATCACCATTTTGGACTGTTGATTCAGACACCGCCATCTTACCTCCTTGCAGCGGCCGATCACGTGATTCTCTCCCTCTCCTCCTCTCTCACTCACTCTCTCTCCTTACACGATTTACGCTGCAATGATCATTAGGCATTCCTCCTCTTCCTTCTTCTCCCACCACCACCAACACCACTACTACTACTACTACTGCTGCTATAACCACCGCCACCGTTGTGGAGGGGATTCTCTACGCCGTTGCTGGACCTGCTAAATATAGCAGCTAAATTCTCTTGAATTTCACCTACTACTTTGAATAAAGGAGAAATTGGACGATGAAATGCTGATGTGCAGGCGATGGCCAAAGATAGAACGTACAGTGCATGTAGGATACAATAATTAATGTAGCCTTTGTTGCTGTTAGGATCCCTCTACTCTTCCTCGATTAACCAGCCCAGTAAACCTGTGATGAAAGACATTCAAGTGGTGTGCTTTCCAATCGTTTATTTTTAGGCAGTGTCGCAAAGTGCAAAATCTATTGTGTCTTTGTTAAGTTGGCGCTATCGTCCTAATCTAGCACATCTATCGTCATAGATGTTCAATAATAACCATCTCGTCTATATTTTTAAGCATGAAATAACTAGGAGTACATTATCTGATGTGTTCTTCCTTGTTTGGCTGCTACGCCCATGTTAGACGCGATCAAGATAAACTATAAAAAGCGTTCTATTCATGCCCATCTCGTCTTTTTCCTGTTCACACATCTGGTTAGAAACATTGAACACATATTTTTGTTTTGTGGATGCTAAGATAGATTTCGCTATCTCTAGCAGATCCAGCGATAACTCGGAGGCATAAGGCCAGACATTTGATTGGAGGAGGGGAAAAGGGTTATTATTGATTTCTTTGCAGTTCGTGATTAGGAGTAATCGATCAGAGAACGGGTGGTCTTAAAGGGCCATAACTCAATAGAACAGGGGACGTAACTCAAAACCACAACCGATTTCGATTAATGCTCGATCAATTAACCACTTAAAAACACTTAAACCAATTACTCTGTGATAAGCACAAAGTCAAAGTCGGTTAGACTGGCTTCAATATTTCACTAGAATATATTTTATCAAAGGGGAAAATGTGATGTCGCTACCAGCAAGATTTGAACTTTATCTTTCATTGATAAACTATTGCTAATTCGGCGACTATATTTCTTTAGCTATAACACAGAAAGCTGATTATAATTAAATGCAATTCAGCTATAATCAAGTTTTTTCTTTTCTTTTTTTGTAATATAGTAATTTAGTTACGATTTATAGTTAATTTCCACTACGTAGAGGCTTCCTCGTTCAAAACTATGATAGGGACGGTCAGTTGTGCTTTTCTCCCAAGTATAAGTTACTGTTCTTGTCACTGGTCTACTTCTTATCTTTAACTCTCATAATTGCCCGCTAATGCACCATTCTTCCTCCATAATTTTCTGCAAAATATTTACTGGTTCAACAGGGTAGTTTACCATCGTAAAATTTAATAAAATTATCCTTATAAAATGAAATTATATTGCGATAGAAACCGGAAGTTATATCCCGTAATTTCATAATATTATGTATCCAATACATAAACGTGCATATATTTAACAGGAAAACTATACAAGTATTGGCAATCTATTTTATATAAGATGAAAACAGTCACATTTAGGCGGTCGTGATCGCCCACATTTACATAAAAACATAACAGACAAGTATTCATTGAGGGCATAAACAAAGATAGCGGCGAAGTTCCGGCTACTTTTGGCTGACGAGACACATGACGAAGCACCGGTAACCCAGAATGCTTTCTGCAAAGGAGTGTGTGGACGCACCGTTGTATAAAAGAAGGCAATTATCCTCCTCTAGCGCTCGACATTTTAGGCGTGTTAAGACTAGATATACAAATATTCATAACAGTCATTGATGCATAAAATGAGATTTGTAATAGATTTTCTCGATCTCTAAATTTGATTCGTCACACATGTTCATGTAAATAAATCATCACTAAACCCACATTGTCGCCTAAGTTTCTTCTTGTCGAGCCTCTCTCGCCTTTCTATAGTCTGTATAGATGCTGTCATCAAATTTGAGTAGATGATTGACAAGTTCATGGTTGCAGAAGTTACTAAGACACAAAGGCAATCCACCCATCGATATCAAAAGAGTTCCATTTGTAATCGACTGTCGTCACTTCCGGTTTCTATCACAATATACTTTCATTTTTAAAAAGTGATATACTTTCACCATTTTACGATTTTAACTGCATGCTAACCCATTTATTTCCATTTCCGGATCTTTTCCTTTTGAACGGCATATGTCAACACAATTTCTAGTTAACTAAACGCTTTTAAACTTCGTATACTGGTAGAATGTGTTTATAAAACATCATTTTGGGGGGCCTTTATTGAGAAAATTCTATAGTTTGTAAGATATTTCCACTTTAAAATCGAGCATTTGACACTGCTAGAAAAAAATCCCATTTTCCATAGCGGTGTCGTATGAAATTGTCACCCATAATTATAACCCTAGTATCGATCTATTGCATTTCAATCTGTTTTAGGCACATACTGGGAAGATACTTTCAAGGATCATGTGAGATCATCTCATGAAAATGTGTGTCCACATGTGATTCCCAAAGAACAGTGTGGTTTCAGATCTGAGCAAGAAACAATAGACATTTTCTGTGAGACAGGTTCAAAAGAAATGCTTAGAAGAACAAATGCCACTATACCAGGTCTTCATAGATTTAACTAAGACATTTGACACAGTAAACAAGGAGGTGCTGTGAATTGTTTTGTATAAACTTGGTTGCCCAAAACATTTTGTATGTATTTTTAGGGAACTAAATAGAAACGGGAAAGCTCAGATAGTCTTTAATGGTAAGTTATTTTGTGAATTTTTGGTAGACAACAGTGTCAAACAAAGAGATATTCCTGACCCATACACTTTTCTATATTTATTTTACTGCATTGCTTTGGTATGCCTTTAAAGACAGCAACAGGGAAAATTGAAACCAGATTTCAGACATCTGGTCACATTTTAAATTTTACCTGGTTTAACTGCAAAGCAAAGACTTTCAAAACACTTGTAAGAAAATTACTTTATGCTGATGATGCTGAATTGTTGGCACACTCGGAGGAGGAGATGCAATATATAATGGACAGATTCTCCACTGCATGTGTACATTTCAGACAACATAACGTTTACTTCCATGCCAGGACAACTGCATTCTGAGCGAAACATTTTTGTGAATGGAACAAATTAGAAATCATTGAAATTTTTGTTTACTTTGGAAGCACACTGTCAGGAGATGGTAGTCTTGATGTAGAGATCTACTATTGAATAGTGCAGGGAAGTGTTACATTTGGAGAGCTCGAAAAGTGAGTCTGGGCAGATAGAGGTATTTCACTGTAGACAAAAATCAGTGTCTATAAAATGAATGTAATGACTGCACTTTATTTGAGTGAGACATGGACCACTTACAGGCGTCATATGAAAATGCTGGAGAGATTTCATCAAAATTGCCTCAGGCATATCTTGTGAGTCAAGTGGGGAATGTTTTGTACCAGATACAGAAGTTTTGCACAGAGCATGTTGTAGCTGAATTGTACAATATGTCATCTTGTCTCAAATGAGGTGGACTGGACATGTTATTAGAATGAAAGACGAGTGATTGCCAAAGCATTTTTTCATGGGGAGCTCAACTCTGGTAAGTGATCACAACATAAGGAAAAGGTATAAATATAAGATTGTGTGAAGGAAAATCCTGAAGAAACTATATATGAACAAAAGTGACTGGGAAAATGATGCTTTGAATTGGAACAAGTGAAGATGTGCTGTTAGGACATTTTGCAATGGCTAGGAGCAGCACAAATCTACATGTCTCCATTCAAGCATCTCAACAATCGCACCTAACCTACCTTTCAGTGTGCCAACCCTGAAGGTGTGGGCCTGGGATGGGGGACAGCAGCATCATGTGCCTGAAAAGAAAGTTTGCATTTGACAGAACTCATAAACATACAATAGATTTCAATCTGCATGCACTACACCATCATTTTTTTTATGTGCTAAATGTATATATATATATATATATTGGTAAAACGGTAAGATAACAAAAGAAAGAGACCTCAATATTATGTAAATAGAGGAAATTTATCTATACAATTATATGTTACATTACTCGATAGTCAAGATATCTTGACTATCGAGTAATGTAACATATAATTGTATATATATATATATATACATACGTACATACATACATAGTTCAAATTTATAGAGAAACAAAAGATAAAGACAAGTGTAAGAACAACAAGCAAGTGTATCAGTTTGATGCTTCGTAAAAATCTGTTACGGTTTGAGCCTATGTTCTGCAATAGAAAGGAACAAGAGGAAATAAACAGAGAAAGGATGGAAAAAAACCACATGGGGTTAGGGTTAGTGGTCCAACAAAGTGAATACATACATACATATATATGAGGGTGTGCCGAAAAGTTCTAGGCATTGGGTAACAGAAAATACAGGAGGATCAGTTAAGTATGATTTTATTCAAAATATTCCCTCTTAGATTCACACACTTATTGCAGGTGTCCTTAATTTTTTCTAAGCCCCAAATTTGGGATTTTAAACAGAGATATGTAAAACCTATTTCTGTGATTAATTATTGGGCTACAGCTGTGGTGAGATAGATTTTTTTTTATCTTTAGTTATAATAGATTTGATTATTCATTAATTTACTACATTTACCTTGAGTATCTTGGTGATCTCATGGGTAGAGACATAAACAGACAATCGCATTGACCATCCTTGACAGGGTTCAATCTCACCTAGGGCCTGTATTAATAGGAGTCTTACTAAAATTTTTGTTTATTTATCTCTAAAGATAAAAAATGAAAATATTTAGTCAGAGCACCCTGTAATTCCTGGCAGACATTTGAAACCTCTGCTTCTATGTTATGATACCACTATCTAAATACTCTTACCTAAGCAGCAACAACTTTAATGAGAAAATTAAGATATTTAAATTTATTTCAATTATTGGGTTTACTGTAAAAATTTGAGGGAGATCTGTTAAGTATGTGAAGGCTGCCTTGTGGCTCCTTCATACACACAATCTATTTATTGAAGAAAATTTAGTTGCTTAAATAAAAATATTTTTCCTTTGTAACCACCACTTCTAAACACTGTTATCTACTGGGCCATCAAAGCAGTAACAATCCTACTGAGAAAATGAAGATATTTACATTCATTTTAATTATTGGGATTGCTACAAAGATTTGAAGGCGATTTGGTTACTATGTGAAGGCTACCTTGTGACACCTTCTTCATGAACAATCTTTTTGTTGAAGGAAATTTGGTTGCTTCAATAAAAATAAGATCCCTTGTAATTTCTGGCAAAAATTTGAAACCACCTCTTCTAAATAACCTTAACTACTGGACCACCAAAGCAGCAACAATCTTAATGAGAAAATTAAGATACTTAAATTTATTTCAATTATTGGGTTATTATGAAAATGATTTGGTTATTATGTCAAGGCTGCTTTGACACACAGAATCTTTTTGTTGATAGAAATTTAGTTGCTTAAAAATGGAATCATTTTGAAAAAAAACTCTAATAATTTTGGTAGGAACTTGAAACCTCTACTTATGTGTTGTATTACTACTTCTCAACACCCATACCTATTGGGCCACCAAAAACCTCAACAACCTGAAGAAGAAAATTAAGATATTTAGATTTATTTCAATTACTGTGCTTACTATAAACATTTGAAGGAAATTTGGTTACTATGTGAAAGCTGCCTTGTGACCCTTTGTTCACACAACACACAATCTTTTGTTGAAGGATATTTGGTTACTTAAATAAAGATATTTAATAAGATTCCTTGTAATTCCTGGCAGAGATTTGAAACCTCCACTTCTAAACACCCTTACCTTCTGGACCATCAAAGCAGCAACAATCTTAATTTGAAAATTAAGATATCTAAATTTATCTCAATTATTGAGCCTACTATAAAAATTTGGTTACTGTGTTAAGACTGCCTTGTGAACTCTTCTTCACACAATCTTTTTGTTGAGGGGAATTTGGCAGCTTAACTAAAAATGAAGCTATTTAATATGATCACTTGGAATTTTTGGCAGAGATCTGAAAACCCCAACTTCTGCATTGTGTTAATACTTTTCAACATCCCTACATACTGGGCCAGCAAAGTAGCAACAACCAAAATGAGTAAATTAAGATATTTAGATTTATTTCAATTATTGGGCTTACTATAAAGATTTGAAGGAAATGTTACAATGTGAAGACTGCCTTGTGACCCCTTGTTAATGCAACAGACAACCTTTTGTTGAGAGATATTTGGTTGATTAAATAAAAATATTTGATAAGATCCCTTCTAATTCCTGGCACTGATTTGAAACCTCCACTTTTAAACACCCTTACTTACTGGGCCAACAAAGCAGCAACACTCTTAATGAGAAAATTAAGATATTGAAATTTATTTCAATTATTGAGCAGATATGATGGCGATTTGATTATTATGTGAAGGCTGCCTTGTGGCCACTTCTTTACACACACTCCTTTTTATTGAGGGAAATTTGGTTGCTTAAATAGAAATATTTAATGAGATCCCATGTAATTCCTGGCAGAGATCTGAAACTCTACTGGTGTGTTTTATTCCTACTTCAGAGGGCACTTACCAAGGGGCCATCCAAGAAGTAACAACTTTGTGAGATGACGTCAGCAGCTGGGGAACTGACTGGAAGGGGCAGCGAGCAGGGGATTCTACCTTTTCGAGTCGGGTCGCCGAGGGGCCAAGACGGGTCATCACGTTGTTAAGGTTAGGTGAAGCAGCTGCTATCTCTAGCATCCGGGTCGGGCTGTGTTGAAGGATCCGTTACCACTGAAGGGTCTCCATCTGAGCAAAGAGAAGGTAGGTGCCTTTATTTCGAATCTCTCGCATACACCACAAGCTATTTCAGCGCTCCATATAAGACGTCACCACGATGGCAGCGAAAATCAGGATCGCCAGCGACATCATCAGACCCTTTAATGGTGAAGGCGATGTAGTGGCCTGGATTCGCAAAATCAAGCTGGTGGCAAAACTGCAAGGTATAAGCGATGTGGCAAGTCTTATGGCGCTGTATTTGGAAGGGAGTGCGTTGAAGCTATATCTTGAGATGGACGAGGAAGAACGTCTGAGCAGGAAAAGATAGAGCAACGTCTGAGGGATGCCTACACAGAGTGTGAATACACAGCTTTTGCTAAGCTGGGTACGATCAGATGGATGGGAGGACAAGTGGACGAGTACGCGGCAGAAGTTCGAAGGTTAGCGACGCTAGTTGGGTTTACAGGAGAAGGGCTGGAGAGAGCAGTACGACTGGCGTTTGTAAATGGGTTCCCCGACGATGTAGGGATTCACCTACAACGATTGCTCGGGATTAAAAAGATGGCGCTGAGCGAACTTGTGACTCAAGCCCGCATGTTGACGCGACACTCTGGGCGGAAGGCGATGGCGGTGACAGAGGTGCGTAAAGACGTACAGAAGCCTACCATGCAATAACAGCGGCCGTTCTCAGGTCGGTGTTTTAGATGTTAGGGGTCGCACATGGCGCTGGACTGTATGCAACCGGGGCCCGTTTGCTATCGATGCAGGCAGACTGGGCACATCAGCCGTGATTGCAACCAGGGAAACGACCGCGAGGAAGTTGCTGCCTCTCGAACTTTCCCTGCAAATGAAATAAAGGCACCTACCTTCTCTTCGCTCAGATGGAGACCCTTCAGCGGTAACAGATCCTTCAACACAGCCCGACCCAAACGCTAGAGATAGCAGCTGCTTCACCCAACCATAACAACGTGATGACCCGTCTTGGCCCCTCGGCGACCCGACTCGAAAAGGCAGAATCCCCCGCTCGCTGCGCGCGCATCACGGCTGCCCCTTCTGGTCAGCCCCAAGTTCCGGTCAGCTCCCCAGCTGCTGACGTCATTCCACACAGCTGAGGAATCTGTGCCGCAGAGAGCTGTATTTAAATATGAATGGAGGCACCCGAGCAAAGCGCTGGAGGGCCACGAGGAAGAGAAGGGACCCGTTTGCATGAAAATAGGGGAGGAAGTCTGGGTTAAGCCACGAAAGGTGCGCTGTACGTCTCAATGGAGCAGAGGAATGGTGACGGCGGTCAATTCCAGAAACAACGTCTCCGTGGATGGAATGCCGCGACATGTCTTGGACCTTCGCAGGAATGTCGCTTTGACGTACGACAATTGTGGAGAGGGGGAGAACGAGGTGCCCAGCTTGAGAACATCTCGATGCACAAGGCGCCCTCCCAGTTGGATGGTGGTCTGCGACATGGAGTAGAGAAATTGTGATCTTTAAGATCAGGGTGGCGTGTGGGATGACATCAGCAGCTGGGGAGCTGACCGGAAGAGGCAGCCATGACGCGTGTGCAGCAAGCAGAAAATTCTACCTTTTCGAGTCAGGTCGCCGAGGAGCTAAGATGGGTCATCACGTTGTTAAGGTTGGGTGAAGCAGCTGCTATCTCTAGCGTTCGAGTCGGGCTGTGTTGAAGGATCCGTTACCGCTGAAGGGTCTCCATCTGAGTGAAGAAAAGGTAGGTGCCTTTATTTTGAATCTCTCGCATACACCACAAACTTTAAAGAGAAAATTAAGATATTTAAGTTTATTTCAATTATTGGGTTTACTATAAAGATTTGAGCAGGGTTTGGTTACTATATTAAGGCTGCTTTTTAGCGCCTTCTTCACACGCAGACACACACACACAATCTTTTGGTTGAGGGAAATTTGGCTGCACAAAAAAAATTAATAAAGTCCCTTGTAATTCCTGTCAAAGATTTGAAGCCTCCACTTCTAAACACACTTACTACAGGGCCCCAAAAGCAGCAACAATATTAATGAAAAAATTAAGATATTTAAATTTATTTCAATTATTAGGCTTACTATAAAGATTTGAAGGTGATTTGGCTACCATGTCAAGGCTACCCTGTGACCCCTTCTTGACACACACACACACACACACACAATCATTTTCAACATCATCATCATCATCATCATTTAATGTCTGCTTTCCATGCTGGCACGGGGGGAACAGTTTGACTGAGGGATGGCAAGCCTGAAGGCAGCACCAGGCTCCAATCTGATCTAGCAAAGTTTCTACAGCTCGATGCCCTTCCTACTCCAAGAGTGTAGTGTGTGTTTTTTATGTTCTACTGGCACAAGGGCCAGTCAGATGGTACTGGCATCTACCACACTTGAATGGGGCTTTTTATGTGCCACCAGCATGGGACCAGTCAGGCAACTCTGGCAACGACCACATTACAATAGTGCTTTTTACATGCCATTGGCATGAGTGCCAGTCAGGCGGTACTGATTTTCGGCCACAACAATGACTTCACTTGCATCAACAGGTCATCGCAATCACAATTTATTGCCCAATCATTGTAGGGCCGGTTATGCTGCACTGACATAGGTCATAGTTACAGTCTCACTTGGCTTGTTAGGTCTTCTCCTGCACAGCATATCTCCAAAGGTCTTGGTCACTTGTCATTCCTCCGTAAGGCCCAACATTTGAAGGTCAAGCTTCAATACCTCATCCCATGTCTTCCTGGATCTACCTCTTCCACAGGTTCCCTACACTCTTAGGGTGTGACACTTTTTCACACAGCTGTCCTCATCCATACGCAACACATGACCATACCAGTGTAGTCATCTCTCTTGCACTCCACACCAAATGCTTCTTGTGTCCAACTTTTCACTCAGGGCTCTTACACTCTGTCTTGCATGCACACTGACATTACACATCCAGTGGAGTATACTAACTTCATTTCTTGCAAGCTTACGCATGTCCTCAGCAGTCATGGCCCATGTTTCACAGCTGTTCGCACACATGCGTCATACAGTCTACCTTTTACTCTGAGCGAGAGGCCCCTTGTCACTAGCAAAGGTAGGAGCTATCAACTACTTCTAGTTTTCCCCCTGGAATTTGACAGAAGCTGTTTTCTGCACATTTTCAGTGTTTATTGCCCCAGAGCATTTTCCACACACAAAAACTATCTTCCAAGTTAGCCTTCCTTTGATATTGCTGCACCTCTTATGTGTCCATAGCTTACACTGGGTACATCTTATGGAGTTTCTACCTATGCCTTTTCTACAGATCGAGCAGGGCCATCTACCTGAAGGGATTTGTGATTTGTCTGTCTTCCTACTTATTAAGACTTTGGTCTTTGCTAGATTGACTCTAGGGCCCTTCGATTCTAGACCTTGCTTCCACACCTCAAACTTCTCTAGTTCTGATAGTGACTCATCAATTAGAGCAAGGTCTTCAGCATAGAGAAGCCCCCAGTGGAATCCTGTCTTGAATTCCTCTGTTATTGCCTGACAGACTATGATGAATAAGAGGCGGCTGAAAACTGATCCTTGGTGAACCCCTACCCCTACCTGGAATTCTTCACTATACTCATTGCCAACCCTCACCTTACTGACAGCGTCCCAGTACATGGCTTCTACAGCTCTCACTAACCACTCATCCATCCCTAGTTTCCGCATTGACCATCAGATAAGAGACTGGAGGACCCTATCAAAGGCTTTCTCCATGTCAACAAAAGCTAGATACAGAGGTTTATCTTTGGCTAGGTATTTCTCCTGCAGCTGTCTTACCAGAAATATAGCATCAGTAGTGCTTTTCCCTGGTACGAACCCAAACTGCATCTCATCTAAACTAACTCTCTATGACCCTCTCCATGACTTTTATTACTTGATCCAACAACTTGATACCTATGTAATTCTTCTTATCTAATGCATCACCTTTACCTTTGGAGCAGTTGACTTTGGTGTTGCTACACCAGTCATTGCGTATGACTCCTTCATGTATCACCTGGTTGACTATACAGGTGACTAGACTATAGCTGACACCACCAGATATTTTAAGCAGCTCTGCGGTGATTCCTGATGGGCCGGGGGCTTTTCCTGTCTTCATACCCTTAATTGCTTTATCTACCAAGGTACTGTCAATTCGGATAGCTGGTCCCTCTGTTGGGTCGCATTTGGCAGACTCTCTTTCTCACATTCATTCTCTTCATTTAGCAACCTTTCATAGTGGTGTTTCCAAGTCTCTCTCTGTGCAGCCTCATTAAATGTGAGTCATCATCCATGCAAACACATTTCTCTCCTATGACATCATGATTCTCTCTCTCACACTGTCTTGCAACATGAAACACTTCAAGTCTTTGGTCCTCATGATGCAGAACATTGTCGAATTTTTTCTTATCTGCTTCCCCACTGGCTAAACAAACCTGTCTACTAGCTTCGCTTCTGGCAGTCTGATACAATTCCCTGCTACCACCGTTCTTCCATTCCTTCCAAGCCTGTTTCTTTTTTCTAATAGCCCTGTCAACAACATTGTTCCATCATCACATTATTTTGTGTCGAGAAGGGACTTTGTGCCATCCACAGATCTGGTCAGTGGCCCTCAGCAGGTTGTCTCGTAGAAACCTCTAGTTGTCTTCCACATCATGTAATGCTATATCCCCTTTTATTTCATCAAAGGCTTTGAGTAATATGTCTCTAAATCTCTGTCCATTCACAAGATCTTTAAGCTTCCAGACTCTTCTCCTCCATGCTGGTTGTCTTCTGGGCATCCATTTAGCCCTGATTCTGAAGTCACTAACTACTAGTCTATGTTCTGGGGTACATTCTTCATCTAGGAAGGTTTTGGCATTTATAAGCAGCCATCTTTCCCTTTTCCTAGCAAGGATGTAATCAATTTGCCTAGTGTGTCCACCAGACCGGTAGGTGAGTAGGTGGCTGGCAGGCTTCCTGAAGTTGGTATTACAAACCATAAGATCATTTGCATCGCAGAACTCCAGCAGCCTGGTTTCCTCCTGGTTGCAGGAACCAAAATCCATGGCTACCATGTACGCCATGGAAAACCCCTACATGTTGTCCAACATGCCCATTGAAGTCACCAGCCACAAAGAGAAGGTCCCTGTCATTCATCAATGAGGGTGTCATAAAATCAATCTTTCTGTTCATCAGGTACCCCTAGCTGAGGGGCATAAGCCAAGATAATGGTTGGTAATCCATGTTGCAGCACTAATCTAATCCTAAGTATTCTATCACAGGCTCTGACTACCTCAATTATCTCATCAACCCATTTCTTCACAAGAAGTATACCCATGACTCCAACTCTATCAGTGTTCCTGGCCCAGAAAATCTTGTACGTATGTTCTTTGCTTGTGTGGAACCTAGTAGAACTGCCTCTCCACCTTACTTCTTGGATGCAGCACAAATCTACACGTCTTCTTTCAAGCATCTCAACAATTGCACCTAACCTACCTTTCAATGTGTCAACACTAAAGGTGTGGAAGGTGTGGGCCCATGAGATCCTGGGATGGGGGATAGCAGCATCATGTACTTGAAAAGAAAGCTCGCATTTGGCAGAACCCATAAACTTACAATAGATTTCAATCTGCATACACTACACCATCATTTTTTATGCACTACATAATCACTACATTAGATAGGAGATAAACCCTAAGTTGGGATGAGGGAGCATTAAGCCTATGGAGGTGTTCATGGGAAAGACATCCAATAGAGGTCAGAGGATAAAGACTTCCAGTACTGGTGGGGGGGGGGGCAGATGCACTGCAAAACAGCAAAAGCTCAGGCTGCTGGTATGAAAGATAGTAATAATAATAATGAGACAGAATTGGGTATTTGCATTCTTAATCAGAGCTATAACCAACAGTTTTCAAGATACTTAAATTCATTTCAATTATTGGGCTTACTATAAAGATATTAGGGAGATGTGGTTACTATGCCAAGGCTGCCTTGTGACCCCTTGTTCACACACTCACAGATACAATCTCTTTGCTGAGGGAAACTTGGTAGCTGAAATAGAATGAAAATATTTAATAAGGCCCCTTGTAATTCCTGGATGAGATTTGAAATCTTCACTTCTAAACATCTTCACCTACTAAGCCAGTAAAGCAGCAATTTTAATGAGAAACTTGAGATATTTAATGTTATTTCAATTATTAGGCTTACTGTAAAGCTATGAGGGAGATTTGGTTACTATGTGAAGGGTGCTTTGTGACCCCTTGTTCATACACAATCTTTTAGTTGAGGGAAATCTGGTTGCTTAAATAGAAATGAAAATATTAAAAAAAAACCATCACCAATGTTTAACATCCACCTTCCATGCTAGCATGTGTGGGACAGTTTGACATGAGCCGGCCTGGCAGAAGCTTGCACTAGACTTCTATGACTGTTTTGGCAGAATCTTTACAGCTGGATACCCTTTCAAATTCCAAACACTTTACATCCTGCCACAATTCTTGTGCTTCACCTCAGCTGAGGACTTGATGCAATTTTCATGTTTTATCTTTAATGGTTTGCATTGTCAGTAATACTCTGGTCCAATTCTTTTAAAACTCTGGCGTTGGTATCATGCCTAGCCCAGGAACTTGATATAGTTGCACCATCACTGTTAGGCATCCTTGCAGACTCAATGTGAACCATTGTACCAGGTGTTGCACTTAATTCTGGTTCTCGTGTGTTCAGCAGGACCAGTTGCACAACTGCCACTAACTAAAGTGGGTGACCCTCCTTAATCTATGCAGTATTCTTTCTGGCATGTATCACATATTTTGCTTTGGATGCAACCTTGTTGAATGAAGTGTTGTGTATCACATCCTCACCTCTTCTAAAGAATTAGTTTACAGCAATCCACAATGGTCTTTTCATTAACTTTTTGGCTGGTGATAATTTACAACCACCCAAGGCACTCCAATGGTTGAACAGAATTTTGTTCAAGTAGTTGCTGAAATTCCCTGTCTTTGGATCAAAATGCTTCAGTGCAGCTTTCATAGTTTGTAAGGTTCTTTCAGCTGTGCCGTTAGATGCCAGTCTGTAAGCAGATGTTTTCTGCAGCCCATTGATGACAACATATTCTTTAACATGACAAATTCAGGCCTGTTGTCCAATAGTAAAACTGTGGACACACCAAAATGAGTGAAGACATCCAGCAACTTGCTTTTTACTGCCTCGGTCAAGCGATTGACACAGGAAAGCTTCGATCCATTTTGAAAAGGCATTTACAATTACGAGTATGTTACTGATGTTTGAAACATATGCCCACGTTTCCAGGGCCCAGAAATAGGCCATGAATCATTTGCTTTCATTAAATTTGGTGTAACTGTCTGGTAACTATCACAAGATTTGACGAACTTCACCAAGTACGCCAACCCAGGTCACCAAACACAGTGTCGTGCCTTCTTAATTGTTTGTTGAAGGCCGATGTGTGTGTCATGTATTTTTAGCTAATACTGTGGCTCTGTAAGGTGCTGGGATAAGCAGAATATTTTTATGCTACATTAAGCCATTTTAACATGTTAGGAAATCATTCTCATTTACAAATCCACATTACAGATTCAAGATTGATCTCCTATTTTGCAGTAAAATTTGCTTTTATTTTCTTATATAATACGTTTGCATTTAGTTGTTTTGGGATGCTTTCCATCATTATCACAACTACAATTTCCATTTGATTTTTATTTTGATGCTGGTGTTGACATACTTGACTCAATAGGTCTCCTCAAGCACAGCAGGTCACCCTAAGATCCAAGGTTAGCACAGCAGGCCATCCTGCGAGCCATGAACTCACATCATTTTTCATGTCTTCGCAGTCACAGCATATCTCCAGACATCTTGGTCTTTCGTCATAGTCTCTGTGAGGCCCAACATTTGTAGGTCATGCTTGACCATCTCATCCCATGTCTTCCTGGGTCTACCTCTACTCCAGATTCCTTCAACAGTTGGGAGTGGCACTTCTTCACACATCTCTCCTCATCCATCCGTAGTACATGGCCATACCAACGCAAACGTCTCTCTTGCATGCCACATCCAATGCTTCTTATGTTCAACATTTCTCTCAGATTGCTTACACTTTGTTGTATATGCACACTGACATTACACATCCAGCGATCATGCTAGCTTCATTTCTCCTCCAAGCCTACTCATGTCCTCTGCAGTCACAGCCCATGTTTCACTGCCATGGAGCATGGCAGTTCACACACATGTGTCGTACAATCTACCTTTCACTCTGAGCAAGAGACCCTTTGTCACCAGTAGGGGAAGAAGCTTCCTAAACTTTGCTCAGGCTATTCTTATTCTAGTGGTAACACTCTATGAGCATCCACCCCTGCTACTAACTTGGTCACCTAGGTTGCAGAAACTATCAACTACTTCTAGTTTCTCTCCCAGGAGTGTAATGGAATCTGTTTTCTGAGTATCAATGGTGTCTATTGCCCCTGTGCATCTGTCGCACACGAAAGCTATCTTCTCAGTTAATTTTCCTTTGATGTTGCTGCACCTCTTATGTGTCCATAGCTTACACTGGGTACATCTTATGGAGTTTCTACCTACACCTTTTCTACAGATCAAGCAGGGCCACCTACCTAAAGGGATGTGTGATGATTTCAACCTCCTACTTACTAGAACTTTGGTCTTTGCTACATTGACTCTAAGGCATTTTGATTTTAAACCTAGCTTCCACACACGAAATTTCTTTTCTAGTTCCAGTTAGTGATTCTGCTATGAGGATCAGGTCATCAGCATAGAGGAATTTCCAGGGGCAACCCGTCTTGAATTCCTCTGTTATTGCCTGGAGGACTATGATGAAATAAAGGGGACTGAGGGCTGAACTTTGGTGGACCCCTACTTCTACCCAGAATTTTTCACTAAACTCATTGCCAATCCTAACCTTACTAATGGCCTCTCTGTAAAGGGCCTGTACAGCCCTTATTAACCATTCGTCAATTTCCAGTTTCCGCATCGCCCACCAGATAAGGGATCAGGGGACCCTGTCAAAGGCTTTCTCCAAGTCCACAAAAGCTAAGTATAGTAATAAAATTTAGTTAAGGTAAACAGAGTGGGGAAATCATTATGTAATTATATCAATAAAGAAATAATTTTGATATAAATTAAGTGTGATGTCATCATTATACTCCTATGATAAGTATAATGTCGATCCTGCAACCTAATTGGTCAACTAATATTTAAAAACAATAGCATGCCATCGGGACTGTTAAAACTAATCAATAAAATACAAAACAAAAACATTGAAGGAAAATTTAAGAAGAAATTGTCTAAGTGGCCTTAAATACTAAGGGCAGGGATGATAAAAATAAATATGTACGGAGAGGAATCTGTTACTATGTTATGAATAAATACTTCTGGGGCCACTGTTTTTCATGCTAGCCCTATCGGATATGCCATCTGTGACAGAGGCAGCCATGCTTACCAGCTATGCCGACAACGCAAAAGTCGCACAGTCAGTCAAGGAAACCTCTGATGCTACGCTCTTGCAGAAAGATCTAGATGCCATCTATGGATGGGCTGAGGATAACAACATGCTGACTGGTTTGCAGAACACCTCCAAGACATCCAACTTGGCAATGACACCCCGGTCTCGTGCCATTTCTGCTCTACCGGTCACTCTTTGCAACACCTGTCTGTGTTCGGATAGTCCTTGCACAGGGGCCATCCAGACTCCTGTTTGCACCGTGTACAGGAATTAATCTTCTCTCTTCACTCCTTTGCACCACATGGGCTCAACTCTCCTCTCTTCCCTTCATACCTACTTCTTCCCACCCACCTCTACTCTCTTGCTCTGACTCTTAATTCTTCTCTTCACTCCTACTCTCCTTCTCCCTTCTCTTCACTTCTACCCACTTTCTCCCTCCCTTGTAACCCCACCCACCCTTACACAATCCAACCCCACCTTCCCTATCCATCCCACCTACCCCCACCCTTGCTTTCCCCACTCTCGCCTCCCCCACCATCACACCACACTAGCACTGACCACTTCCCAGACCAACATCCACACACCTACACATACACACACGCACACGTTAAGATCACCATCCCTCTTCCACATGCATATACTCTCTTATACGCACGCACCTTCATTTTGGGATCATCACTAGTTTATTATCTCCCCTTCTTCCTAGCTCTCCTCTGTGGCCCTTCTGTTTGGCATTCACTATGATAGATTGCTAGCCACTACACATTCTTTATTTTCTTTCCTTGTTTTTTTCTGTATTCTTTTCTGTGGAAGAGCGTAAGTTTAAAATGTTAAAGACTTCTTTACTTCCCAAGCGTTAAACTAATAAATCTGTTTGTTGTCTCTACACCACCAGTCTTTGTCTTTTGGTTTTTTGTGAATTCTCCCTATATATATATATATATACATATATATATATATATATATACTAGCAGCTAAGCCAGGTTTCACCCGGTCTGTTTGGATGATGTGGCTGTGATCGTTTTTGATTAGGCATAATCTATAGCAGTGTTTCTCAACCTTATTTTCGGTCCCCTGTTCCAATTCGAGCCTCCAGTTGTGTGAAAATTTGCTGATTTCCCACCCACTGTCAGAAAACAGCTTCAGAAGTTGTGAAGAACGAATTTGTACGTAGTCTGTTTCTGAAAGCTATTCTATTGGACTTCTGTCTAATCATTAAAACATTTAATTATGAACATAGAAAGAAATTATACATTTATCCCTATTTTCGTAAGCAGTTGTATCCATAAAACTTTTATTTGCAGAGAGCAGAAATTGAAAGAAAATACATGAAATGGACATGTATGTGTATGCGTTTATGTGCCTGTGTGTGAGCACTTGCGCATGTGTATGTGAGAGAGAAAGGGAGTGAGAAAGAGAGATAGAGTGAGTGAGTGAAGGTGTGTGTCGTGATGATCAACGTCTTTTAAAGGTACACACACACATACGTAGAAAATGTGAGGTCATCTTTTAAAATTTTTATAATAGTTGATTTATGGAAAAGATTATTTAAAATTTTTGAAACGCAAATATGTGAATGGAAGTTAAATTCAGACCTCTACATGGTAGCTAGACCTGGCAGAAATAGCAGTCAAATCTCTCTCAAAACACCCTACTGTCTTAATCTGAAAATTCTGCCTATAATGTAGTTTGAAAGAGAAACTGTAACTAAAAATTAAGATTATTAACCCCACACAGAAATGAAAGAAGAGAGACAGCATAGCGCAAGTTTTGGCTGACTGTCATACTGTACTCCCCTTTTTGCTAGAAAAGTGGTATATGCCGGCTGTGTGAGCAACTGGTTGTTTTAATGACAGAACAAACAGGTGAATTCCATTAGAAAAAGTTATAATCGATTTTCTCGGTAAGTATGGGAGCTAGGAAAAAATATAAACTGCATTCCAATCTATGCACCCATCTCCACATGTGTGCCATTTTTCACACGAATCCACCCAGCAGTTTGGCTGTGAGCCTTAAGACAAGAAAGAATACAATGATCACCCATGTCCAATTTATATTATATATATATATTTATATATACATATACATACACATATACACACACATATATATTTATATATAGTTTCCATAAAAAGAAGGTAAGTCGTATAACCCTTTAGTGTTTAAACCGGCCACATCCGGCCCAATATATTCTACATGTTTTATATTCAAACTGGCCATATCTAGCCTCTCACACCTAACCTACATTGACATTCTAAAAATAAACAATCACGTCATTGAAACCTCAAAGCTATAAGATAATGCATGATTAATTCAAAATAATTTGAGTGAAAAAGTATTACATTTAACAGAGTAATCTGAACACTAAAGGGTTAAGTCACATTAGTCAATAGTGAAGTTGCGGCAAGCCTAATGGAGAGAATGAAACTCAATGGCAGGCTGGCTTTGTTTCTTGCATGACCTTAATTGCTCTCTCACGGCATTGATTACTTCTGCTGATGTTTAGTTTTGATTTCACTTCTTTCCAGTGATTTGTCAAGTATTTCAAAGCAGTCTTGCAGGGTAGTAAGGCTTGCAATAGCTCTGAATAATCTTCAGCTCTATACACTTGGTCACTGACCCAGTAGGCTGCTCTGTCATATGAGATGAATTGGCTGCCCATCTGCAATGTCTTACATGTGGTATGAAGGAAAATGCAAGAAGGGCTACGATTGTTGGAGAATTCCATCTGGCATTACTGATGTTCGGAATTTTCTCAAACTTGATGAAAGGTATGTCTCCTTTTTCCTGGAAGAACCTGAAGGCAATATTTAACAGCCTATGCTGTTGAATATTGCAGATGTATGGTCTTCCATGTCATGAAAATGAATGCTACTAACAGCAGCTCCAAAGATTTCATCGGTGTCCTAACCCCACGCATATCTGTCCCATCCTCTGTGAAGTGCATAACCCATCAATTCTTAAACTGACAAACTTTTCCTCTCCAAGCAAGCCTGTGTCACTCTCGGGTTATTCCTCCCAACTTCTCCACGAGTGGAGAAAGGTATGTGAATGTTGACATCTCACTGGAAGCATGTATACACGATGTTATCTACTATGAATTGACATTGATTGGAAAAAGAGAAAACAACCATTACTATTACGTTCTATTGTCAGAGAAAAACAGATACTTAACTACAATGCAAAATCATATCTAGAAATAATATTATCGTCCGAAATTATAGCCCTTGCCAGCGAATGGAGATCAGCTTTATACACCTGTCATTTAGAAAATTGTCACGAGTTGCATTTCTTCCTTAGGAAGGGAGGTAATATCAAAACAAGTCAGAAATGTTTGTGAAACGTTTCTTGTTACAGTTACTTCCCTTAAATTTGATTTATTTTTTGTTTTTGTACGGGAGGTAACGAGAGTATCCTTATGTAAGCTGCGCTGTAATAGTTTTTTCCCTTGAAGCACACCAAACCCGCTCACAAGGCTTTGGTCAATAGTTGAACACGCTCCCCAAGGGGCAATTTAGTGGAATCGAGTAGGAATCCATGTGATTCAGTCACCCCTGCATGAAACCTTAAAATAATGTCTTATAAAATCAGAGAGAAGGTGAAATAATTCATTCTTGGAACAGTTAGTCCCAAAATAAATGATGCTGTAAATAAGAGCACTTTAATACTTGGTTAAAATCCACTTTGGATACAGAAATTGGCTGGGTTGCATTGGTCCAGGGGTAGAACGCTTGTGTAATTTACAGGAGATGTTGGTTCGAGTCATACGGGCAGCGTTCAGCTTTGTCTGTTGAGAGGGTTTTTAACCTAATATTTAGCCCCTATTATGTATAGCTTTATTGACTACAAGTTCCACAATACACAACCGTATATAAGTATTCTTTTCTACTCTAGGCACAAAGCCGGAAATTTTCAGGGAAGAGGGCCAGTCGATTAGATCGATCCCAGTACGCAACTGGTAATTAATTTATCGACCTCGGTGGAATTTGAACTCAGAATGTAAAGACAGACAAAATACCGCGAAACATTTAATTCAAACGTGAATGAAAGGACACAACGCTTTGCCTGGAATCGAACTGACAACATTACGATCGTGAGTCGAATGCCCTAACCACTCAGCCACCCGCCTTCACACACACATATATTTAAATATGTGTGTGTGTGCGTGTGCTCGTGTAGTTTCGTTCAATTGACTTCGGCCATGCTGGAGTAGCACCTTAAATGGTTTTAGTCGAAGAAATGGAACTTATTCTGTTGGTTCCGTTTACTGAACCACTAAGTTACAAGGGCGTAAACACGCCAACACTGGTTGTCAAGCAGTGAGGGTAACAACCACAGACAGAAAGATAGACACACGTAGATATATAGATGTATACGATGGTCTTCTCCCCGTTTCCATCTACCAAATCCAGTTACAAGACTTTGGCTTGAGGCTATAGTAGTAGACACTTGCCAAACATGCCACACAGTGGGACTGATCTCGGAACCATGTGGTTGGAAAGCAAGCTCCTTACCGTACAGTTACGCCTGCTCCTATAAATCGATATATTTCTTTAGAAACAGATGTAAGTATATCCAAATTGATATCGATATAATGACTCATATGGCACATGGGAATTACTTCCTAGGATCAAACTCTGTCCGGAATAGCAGAATCGAAATGAATAATTAGTGATAATATGAAGTAATTGGCTTCATTATGAAAGAATTAATGAGTAAATTACTCTGCTTACTTTGAAGAACTTCCTGATTTATCCCTAACTGAAGTCGACAATTCACACGCATTTAACAAGTGACAACTCCCTACTAGCCGTTTGTATGGAGCCTCACGCTATGTTCAAAGATGTAGGTTGGCATGACACACAAGCCAGGTTGGCTACATTCTCACCAGGAAACAGAACAGCGGAGACACTTTATTTCTAAGAGTTGCTATTTTCTTACAAATGAAATATATTTTCCGACTCGCCTGAAAATTTGTCTCTATCTTATGTTGATTAGAAATTAATTAATTAACTAAATTGCTTTTTAGTTCATAATTGATGAAATTAAATAGTTCACATATTGAAGGATAATTGTAGAAGCATTTATAAAAAGAATTGCCCTATGGATGATTTCACATCAAGCTAGAAATAACCGCCAAGTGCACTCAAATTTAGGTGGCTACATGAACCTGCTAGAGACTGTGGAGAAACCTTACTGAAGAAGGATACTGCCAGAAGGCTATACGTGTAGCAGCAACATCTGAGTGCTGGTCATACTTCTGAAACGCGTCTCAGAAGTGGTTGTCAGAGAATGTTGAAGAATTGGATAAGTTTATCAAAGTGGAACACAGTTGACAATGAATAGTCAGAAATCTCCTCCAAAACGTTCTTTCTCAATTTTATGAAAATCATCATAATAAGCACACTTCAAAACCAATCTCTGCAAAGTTTGATTTAAAGAAACCATTATCCAGAAACTAACAAGGAATCAGTCAGGTTGGGGCACTAAACTATACATATGTCTCATGTTCTTCCTTTACGATTTCTTCTGTTTCATATTTCAGATCATTGTTTATGTCAATAGTTGACAATTTTACAATATTCCTGAATATAAAAGAAACTAATAACTTTTGTTATTGTATAAAATATTTAATGAGTGAAACATTTAAAATACAATAAGCACTAATTATACAGTAATTACAGGATGCGACACTCAAGAAAGAATAATGCATAGGGTTGTTATGAGGAGGAGATTTGGTATAGAGGTTCTGACATCAATAGAAAGGAAACTGCATGAATAGTCAAGGAGATAAATATTGCAAAAACAAAACAAAAAATTTAAATGTTTGGAAATATTTAAGTCATAATTTCCATTGCATAAAACACAGGAATATTAAACAAATACAGCAAACAATAGACTATAGAAACTGCTCTTTTCCTTTCTCCCTAGTATGAATATGTTGGTGCTTGGTTAAGTTACTATTTTGAGAGAATGATTTACCACAAATGTCACAATATGGCTTCTCTCCTGTATGAACACAGCTGTGTTTCTTTAAGCTATTGCTTTGTGAGAATGATTTACCACAAATATTACAATTATATGGCTTCTCTCCTGTATGAATACGTTTGTGTTTTGCTAAGGCAATATTTTGAGAGAATGATTCACCACAAATATCACAGTTATATGGCTTCTCTCCTGTATGAATACGTTTGTGTGTTGCTAAGGCAGTATTTTGAGAGAATGATTTACCACAGATATCACAATGATATGGCTTCTCTCCAGTATGAATACGCTTGTGTGCAGATAAACTAAAACTCTGAGAAAATGATTTACCACAGATCCCACAGTGATACGGCTTCTCACCTGTATGAATACGTATGTGTTTCTTTAAGGTATTACTTAGAGAGAATGGTCTACCACAGACATCACAATGATATGGTTTCTCGCCAGTATGAATAAGTTTGTGTGTAGTTAAGTGAATATGTTGAGCGAATGATTCACCACAGACATCGCAATGATATGATCTCTCTCCTGTATGAGTACGTTTGTGCACAGCAACATGATTTCTTAAAGAGAATGATTTACCACAAATATCACAATGATATGGTTTCTCCCCAGTATGAATATATTTGTGTCTAGATAAGTTACTACTCTTAGGGAATGATTTACCACAGATATCACATTGATATGGTTTCTCTCCCGTATGAGTACGTTTGTGCACAGCAACCTGATTACTTCGAGAGAATGATTTACCACAGATATCACATTGATATGGTTTCTCTCCTGTATGAGTACGTTTGTGTGTAATCAGGTTACTTTTCCGAGAGAAGGACTTTCTACAGATATCACAGTCATAAGATCTCATGTCTTCAAGGGAAATAATTTTCTCACTCTTTTCCATCACTTTTCCTCTCAAATCCCACTTAATATATTCTTCTTGCTTTTGTTTTTATATTTTACTCCTTACATATATTTCTGCTGTTGTATTTCTGTCCATTGATACCTTTGTTTCACAACAATTCCATAAATTTATTAAGCTTTGATCAGCACACAAGCTTCTCTTCTTCACACTCCAGACAGAAATGTTCACAAATTTGGCTAATAATATTAATTCAGAGCAAATGTTTCACAGGAATTCTACGACAGATTTGTAGAAACAATGTTATACATCTGATTTGTATAATATTTTCCTTTAGTCTTTAAAACATAGTAGATATTGAGGATGCTTCTTCTGTCATCCGATGTTCTGAAATTATAGAGAAACAAAAGTGTAAAATGTAGAGACTACTTTAAAAATACAGAGTCATTTCTATTGAGATAAACTGTAGAAACAAACATTTACATTAAAAACTGAGCTAGGTGCCAATGGTTCCATAAAGAAGTGCCGACCTCTCAAAGTAGTTGGAAGAAGTGGAAGTGGAGACCCAATAAGACATGGGATGAAGTGCTGATGAGCGAACTCAGGATGTTAAACCATTCAGGTGATATGATAAAGACCAAGATGTCTAGCACCACACTGTTCTCAAGAAGACCCATACTCGACAGCATAAGCATTCAGACTCATCCCTCTAGTAGTGAAAAGCACATCTGGCCATTCTTCATAAAAGCGGATGTGCAGTGCCACCATGTTAAGGCAACAGTGTGGTGGCACATGAAAATTATCCTGCAGTGCCACATAAAGGCACCTTGTGCACTGTGACGTGGTTGGCACTAGGAAAGGTATCCAGCCGTAGAAACCATTACAAACGAGACTGGAGTATGCTGCAGCTCCACAGCTTGCCAGCTCGGGTCAAGCCATCAAACTATGCTAGCATGGACAACAGATGACAATGAACTTAACATTTTAATTTATAAAAATTGACTCCAAAGAATTTTGTCTGAAGCTTCCATATTTGTAAACTACACTGACACCTTCACATAGAATATTGGACACTAACATTAGTCTTTCACCATAAATATAACTTGACATTGTTGTTTACATCCAGGTCAGTTCTGACTGAGCAGGTATATGATTATAGACATTCCATCCATGAACATCCTGGCTATTTCTATAACGTTGTATATCTATCACTACATCATCCAATAGTCTTCAATATTCCTGACTGGAAGGGGAAATTTAAGGGAGATGTACTATTATTTCCAGCAGGTCATACAATCATATGGATAATCGCAGGACCTAAAATTTTTTATGACAAATAAAACAAGAATAAACATTGACAAATAACAAAAAGCCAACTGAATTAGAAAAACAAACAAAATGTTTAACAACTGATTTCCATCCATGTGATTTCAAGTTCAATCCCACAGAGCAGTACCTTGAGCAAGTGTCTTCTTTAATAACACCAGTGCATCTAAAACCATCTGAGTGGGTTTGATAGACAGAAAGTGAAAGGTTGTCCTCTGTGTATGTGTGTGTCTTCGTATCACTTAATACATGTCAATGCACATCAACATGAAGATATGTGCAGAGATGGGGAAATATTACCTTACTTGGAAACTAGTGATGGTTGATAACAAGAAGGCCATCTGGCAGAAAAAAACCTCTGCTTGTGCCACAAAAGAATGGAAAATGGGTTTTTCTTGCTGGGTACTTCTTTTGCCCATCATCATCACCATAGTTTTAACATTGAAATTTTTATGTTCGCATGAGTCAAATTCTTTTTCTGCACTATGCTTTTCAAACAATGCAGAAAGACTCTCTTTAAACAAACAAACAAAGAAGTCCATGAAATTAGTAAAATTCCCCAATGAAGGAAAGCTGCTAACTCCTTGTCCTTACAACAGTGATCACCATTACAATTCTTGTCCCCTCTTTTACTTTACAACACAAAATGAAACATGTAATATTTGTTTGTTTAAACCTTTTCCATTCAACACAAACAAAAGAAATTAATGAATCTAAAAATTAACAATGGAACCATGTTTACTCTGTATTTATGATCTTCTTTTTACCCTGTAATCAGAATTACAGAGTAAATATAGTTCCACTCTTGTTTTTAGATTCAATTATTCTTTCGTTTGTGTCAGATAAAGTCTGAAATAAAAGTTGTTTTATTTGCAAATGAAACTGGGGAAAAGAACTGGGTTAACATGCAGTTTCCATACATAAAATAGTGAAAGTAAATTGCCCCTAAAAAAAAAAATGAAAGCACACTTTGATAGAAACCTGGAGCTGATAACGGTGACATCCCAGAATTTCATGCAAACAATGTATGTAATTATAACTAATGTATCCAATATATAAATGTAAATATATTTGATATGAAAACTGTACATGTATTTTATATAAGATGGAAACAATGATATTTGCAGGAAAACATAAAGAGTTATTGATGCATGAAATTAGATTCATAAAGATTTATTCTCGATCTCTAAAATTGTTTCATTACGGATGTTCAAGAACATGTGGAGTGAATAAATGATCACTGGGCACAATGTCTGTCTGTGTGATAAAAAACTTGCATACCAACCACCAAGTTCCAAGTTCAGTCCCACTGCATGTCACCTTGGGCAAATCTCTTCTAATACAGCCTCAGACCAACCAAAGACTTGTGAGTGGATTTGGTAGGCGGAAACTGAAAGAAGCCGGTCATACATATATATATATATGTGTGTGTTCCTGTGTCTGTTTATCTCTGAATGATCACTTGACGATCTGTGTTACTTTATTTAGCTCTCTGTAACATAGTGGTTCGGCAAAAGGAACCACAAGAATAAGTACTAGGCTAAATAAAACTCAAGTGACTGAAACAAGTAAAATAGTAATTCCGCATTGTCACTTTTCTTCTTAATGAAGATCCATTGCCCCTCTATAGTTTGTGTATGGATGCGGTCAACATTTGGATCAACAAAACTGAGTGAATTGATGACAATTTAATGAGTATACAGATTGCCGAGATCCACACAGGACCACCCCAAACGAATATCAATCATGTTTCATCAAATATTCATATATTACAGTCATCACTTCTGGTTTCTATCATAAAATACACTTTTTAGATGACTATTTTTCTTTCACAGAATACTTTTATTTAGCAACAGATTTTTACAAGAATAAAAGAAAGAAAAAACATTAAAAATAAAAAAGATTAAACCCCTCTCCACCCATCTTTTACTCGTTAATCCCGCCCCACTTCTTCCTTTCCCTTTGTTTTGTTGGAGAGGTAGTTCCCTTTTTTCTCTCTCAATAATTTCATCTTTTATTCTTTTCATGTTTTCTCTTTCATCTCTTTCTCTAAAAATGTTGCCAAATGAAAATTTATTTTTTACTAAACGAACAAAATCCTCCATTTACTTCCATCCTTTCACGATACTATACTACATTCTACCCAAGAATTGTAATCGTGTTTGGTGTCTTAAAAGCAGGTGGAAATCAGATTTTCATAACTTTTTCATAGAAGGCCTCACACTCACATCCTTTTCAAATGCGTGGTGAAGATAATTTGAAAAAAATTCCCCGCAAAACAGATAATATCCAATTTATGTGGACGAGCTATACAGACACTACACTTACTTTTTAGCATAATTTTAAATCTACAAGTATGAAAGAATAAAGTCGAGGTGTATAAATTATCCATAACACTCATTCAATTGAACTTTTCTTTTCACAAACTCATACATAATCCTTATCTACACTAATTGAAACGTACTTTCAGAAAATTATATTTCAAATTACCCATTTTCCAGTAAGTTATGAGGCAACAAATTACCATTTGGGGTACTATTTAAGAAGGGTGGTCCCGGTGCACGCACTTGCGCTAGCTAGTCGTGACTAGTCAATCCTATGACTACTTAGCGCGAGAGCGCGTATGCAAATAGATGGGTTTTTTTTAACAAAATAATTTTTTTAAACAAAGTAAATAAAACACAAAGTAAATAATTTTCTTTTTCTAAACAAATTAAATAAAAATAACACACTACCTGTTTTTGGTACCCCCATCATACTCTTAAAACGTCATTTTACGTTCTTCTAATAACTTTCAACTGAATTTGTATGAACATTTGTTATAGGATCGATAAAATTTTCAGAAGGGTTCACCTTGAAATGGGTGTATTTCAGTAATCCCATTCTATGCACTCCAAATTTATTTATGTTGTTTAGAAAAAAAATTTAGTTTACTCTTTTACTTGTTTCAGTCATTTGACTGTAGCCATGCTGGGGCATTGCCATTAGTCAAGCAAATCGACCCCAGGACTTATTCTTTCTAAGCCTAATACCTATTTTATCAGTCTCTTTTACCGAACCGCTAGGTTACGGGGACATATACACACCAGCATCAGTTGCCAAGCGATGTTGGGGGGACAAACACAAACAAACATACACACATCTCTCTATATATATAACTGAGAATGTGTGTCTGTCTGTGTTTCCCTAAAACTTGAGAACTACACAACCAATTTCATTCAAATTTTACACATGCCTTACTTAGGGTCTATGTAGTTTCATGGGCAAAAAAATGTTCGACTTCTTGTCTTTTCTTAATTGTTAAATTAATTTAATTGTTAGGCGTGTGTCTAAAATTATTCGATTTGTTTTTGTTTTGAGCTTTTGCTTTCGTTTTAGCCTTTCGTTTTTTTTTTCTTAATTGTTAAATTAAAATTATTTTCCATTGCTTTCGTTTTAGCCTTTGGTTTTTTTTTCTTAATTGTTATCCTTAAATTAATTTAACAATTAAGAAAAAAAAACCGAAAGGCTAAAATTTAGGGTTAAGGTTAGGGTGAGGGTTAGTGACAGGATGTTGTCTGTTTTAGCTCAATAGAGGCGATAGGATTGGTTAAAATTCGAAAAATTAAACTACGTTAAACTTACAAATTACAATTTCTCAGGAAAGCCAAGAGAAAAAAAATGTTTATTTTGACACATTCTACCAGTATACGAAGTTTAAAAGTGTTTAGTTAACTAGAAATTGTGTTGAAAACTGCCGTTCAAAAGGAAAAGATCCACTTTGTGTAAAAAATTATTTATTTTGTTTAAAAAAAAACCATCTATTAATTTGCATACGCGCACTCGCGCTAGGTAGTCGTTGTAGGATCGGCTAGTCACGACCAGCTAGCGCGGATGCGCGCACAGGGACCACTCTTCTTAAATAGTACCCCATTTGGTTGGGCACACATCGATAGTAATACAGAGAAACAATCGATAAATTAAAATAAAGTATTGCTTTCCAAATATTTCAGTGTTTGGAGTGTATTTGAGAATATTTCTCAAACTAAAACGCTAAACAAACTAACCAGGCAACGATGGAGAGGGCAGAAAGTAGCTCCATACCTAGAAATAGCAGCCAAATCTTGAATAAATAAGACGTTTCTCATCCATACTGAAAAATATCGACCAAATATCGAACAAATCATAGAATACATCTTTCGTAGTTAGAAATAGCAGCCAAATCTCGAATAAGTAAGACATCTCGCTTCCATACCAAGAAATATCGACCAAATATCGCACAAATCAATGAATAACTTTTTCGTAGCAAGAAATAACAGCTAAATCTCGCACAAATCAAGGACATCCCTCATTCATAAAACATAAAAAAGACACAAAGAATTGAGACGCCAAAAACCAGAAATTAAAACATTGAATATTTTCATTGTTTAATACTTACGGAAATGTTTCATAACAGATAGTGTTGTTATATATGTGTGTGTGTGGTTGTTGAGAAATGCGTTATAAATATTATAAATCTATTATTATCAGCTGATCAAGAGAAAATCTTGCAAAAGACAATTAAGATCATGTGGAAGTACTTTCAATGCGCATGCGTATCTTCTATCGGACATATGTAAGGTAAGTAACTCTGTTTAAATCCCTTTGTGTTGCAGCTTATAAATTGACGTGTGTGTCTTTAAGCGTTTACTGACCATCCTATCTGACACTGTTATACGTCGCTGCTCACTATGCCCTTCTAGTTCTTTCGAGGCTAATGCAGTTTCGCACCGCTCCTTGAAAAACGCATTTTTTCGAGAAAAAGTTTTAGGATCCCTACATTTTAGATGTTGGAGATTACGAATATGCAAAAAAAAAAACCCTCACTCCTACCCCCTTAAAATTTGGAACTTTTTCGAATTTTTTCCCGTATGTTTTAGATGATGGAGATTCCGAATATGCTAGAAACCATGTTTTCTAAATTTTAAATTCAATAAGCATATAGATAGGTGTATAAAGAGATAGATAGATAGAAATGAATCTCTTCCTGGGGCTAAAAACAACAGTAACACGGTGTTTTATAGGACCGCCACATTTAGTTTGACAAATATATTTTATGAATGAACGGAAAGCGATAAATAGATAGACAGATAAATAAATAAATGGACGAAAATGTTCAAAATTTTAAATTGGGGAGGGAATGATATTTGAGCCCCTTATTAAAATTTATAACATTAATTATTAAACAATGTTTGTCTCTCATAAAATGGTGTATATTTGATTTTATGATTATTTAAGGCAAACACAAGTAAAACGCAAATTCTTTTCACTTTAATGCTTTTGTCTGTATTTAATTTCGATTTGCATATGTTCGTCAATTTACTACAAACTCTTTAAAGTAAACAAAATAAAAAATTTAAATTGTAGATGGAGGGGTGAAATGAACATTTTTTTAATGGATATTTTGCAATCTCCGATATCTAAAACGTAGGAATCCGGAAAAAAACTTTTTTTAGCAATGCATTTTTCAAGGAGAGGTGCGAAACTGCCTTAGCCCCGTTCTTTCTTAATTCTGGTATTCTTGGCTCAAATATTTTAAATGAACCGCGTTAGATCATTCACACAACGTAAATATCTTAATTACACATGTTTGAATTCTCATGGGAATTGAACTGTGTAAATGTGACAATTCATAACAACAAAAAACAGATGTTTATCGCCCGTCTGGTGTGGGGTTAGTTTTGTAGGTTTTAGCTCCAATTAATTCATTCCTTGTGTCTCCGTTTTTGTTTACAGTTGGTTGACCTTCCTTGAAATTAACTTTTTTACCAGCATGAAGTAATATGGTTTAAACCATATTACACCAATCAATCTAGATTTAGTCATACATGAAAAGAAATACAATTTTGAAGAAAAGCTGTCCAAACATATTTTACCGCGCTCCAACTATATCTACATTCTTGAGATAACTTACATCTGTGATATTTTTAATATCAATAATTTCTTGGGAATTTTGAATTTATTTTGCAAGCATTCTGATCTGCAACTGTGTGAATTTGACTTCTCTCGAATTTGATCAAAACTTTCAGAATATTCATGTAGGTTGGATGAAGAGTATTATTGGAAATGAGGACATCCATTCATAGAAACCATAACAGAGAGTAGAGTTTGGCACAGTCGTCTGGCTTGACGGTGCCTATCAAACAATCCAACCCATACCAGCAGGGAAAACAGATGTTTAATAATGATGAGGACGAGGAGAAATAAGTGTATTCCTTAGATATTCGAAACACATACATACGAGCGCGCACACCCCCTTCCACACATGCTTATGTCCTATTGTTTTTGAACTTCTACTTAACAATGCTGTAAGGGTCAGACAAGAATTTGGTGCAGAGGTTTCTGTGGCCAGGTTCCCTTTCTGCTTCCAACTGCTATCGATTCCAAGGCAAGTAATAAACCTCCCAGTCTCTTGTGAAAAGGCAGACCTAACAAGGTAATATGGATGGCTGGAAACCGAAGACACCACTTCAAAGTTTGTTTTTTACTATTATTTATGGACAATCACAGATTCAGGTTAGAATTTTTTAAATTATAAAAATTGGCACACATGATGTTCTGACTAAATTTCACAATATTTTACGTCTTCATTTTTCAGGAAAAATCTTTATGTATTGGTGAACACTTAATTATGTGGTAGAGCATAAAGATTAACGTTGTAGTCGAAAAACAAATTAGCTAACAGGACTTGAAGCCAGCTGAATAATGTAAGAGAGTTACCTGTATCATGATGATACACATTGGGCATAAAAAGACATAAGGCCTAATATGGATAGCAGCAACAGAGACTACAAAGTCATGAACAGCAGGAAGAAATACAGAAGGTTCATCTCTGGGTCTGTCTCTTGACTGCTTGTCATACTTCTGCAAAGAGTCAGAAGTGGTTGTCAGAAAATTTCGACCACTTCTCCAGCCCTAATTCCTGACCTTCTAATTTTAATCCCCAGGATTATTATTTGTTAGGCACAGTTGAGAAAGACACCAACTGCTCTCTTTCAACATCAATGCTGAGCTGGTAACCAAGATCAAAGAAGTGTTTCAAGATCTTTCCAGGGACAAAGTGAGGGACACATATGCCAGGCCCTGGAGCTGTCTTCAGACCATAGTAGAAGCTGAGGGTGGCTACTTTGAGTAAACTGCTATCTCCCAGTCATAATCTAGTTGATATTTTTGGTCTTTGGATAGGATACTGTGGTTTATGTAATTTTAATGCAAACTGTCAAATTTAACCCAAAGACCCTGCATGTATAACGCCACATGTTGTTAACTTCATCAAACATAGAATAAAGGACACTAGAAATAGATCACAGGTGATCTGGCTTTTGTTTAGAATTATCAGCTAAACAACTATTTAGAGTTGTTAATACATAATGACGGCATACAGTTTTTGTCCATCATGTAAATATCTCTGAGTAGAGAGGATAAGAGAGAAATGTTACATCTGTAACAACCAGCAACGAAAGCACATCTTTATGTCTGTGACATTACTGACACAAGGCATGTTGCCTCTGTTACAGGTGTCAAGTAAAAGAAAGAGAGCATTCTATTTACTGTTCCGTTTTTATAAAAATTTCATAGCTAAGCTAGGTCACAGTAACAAAAGAGATTTCATAGGTTATCTAGGCTGAACTGGATTTATCCTCACATGTTGAAGAAGTGGATAAATTTATCAGAGTGGAACAAAATTAACAAAGGATAGTGAGAAATCTCCTCCAAAACGTTGTTTCTCAACTTTATGAAAATCATTATAATTTTGGCACTTAAAAACTTATCTCTGTAAAGTTTCATTTAAAGAAACCATTATTCAGAAACTAACAAGGAATCAGTTTGGTGTGGGGCACTAAACTATACATATGCCTCATGTTCTTCTTTCATGATCTCATCTGTTTTGTATTTGGAGTCATTGTTTATATTCATATTTGACAACTTTACAATATTCCTGAGTATAAAACATTAACATATATAATCGTACATTATTTAAATTTGACAGATATTTGTCCTCATTTTGTTTGTTGTTAACAGTGTTTTGGCTGATATACCTTCCAGCCTTCATCAGGTGTCTTGGGAAAATTTCAAACCTGGGTTCTCATTCCTAAGGTATTTTTTGTTATTATTATTATTATTATTATTATTATTATTATTCAGGTCACTGCCTGGAATTGAACTACTAACCCCAAGATTACGAGTTCAATTCCAGGCAGTGACCTGAATAATAATAATAATAATAATAATAATAATAATAATAACATCGAAAAATACCTTAGGAATGAGAACCCAGGTTCGAAATTTCCTCAAGACACCTGATGAAGGCTGGAGGGTATATCAGATAAAACATTGTGTTAACAACAATCAAGATGAGGACAAATATCCGTCAAATGTAAATAATGCACATAATTCCTCATCTCTTAAATATAGAACTGTATATATAATTGTATAACATATTTAAAGAGTGAAGCATTAAAAAGACAAACAACAAATGCACTGTAATCACAAGATGCGATTTTCAAGAATAATATGTAGGATTGTGAGAAAGTAATTTGGAATGGAGGTCCCTTTATCGTTGAAAGGAAACTGCATGCGTGGTCAAGAAATGAGGAGGAGAAGAATATTGCAGAAACAAAACAAAAAAATGTGAAATTTCTGGAAATACTTCTGTCATAAAACACAGGAATATTAAACAAATATAGCAAACAAGAAACTATCCTTTCCCTTTCTCCCCTGTATCAATACGTTTGTGTCTTGTGATATTTATCACAAATATCACAATGATATGGTTTCTCTCCTGCATGAATACGTTTGTGCGTTGCTAAGGAATTATTTCTAGAGAATGATTTCCTACAAATATCACAATGATATGGCTTCTCTCCTGTATGAATATGTTTGTGTTGTGTTGTGTTAACGAATTACTTACAGAGAATGATTTCCCACAAATATCACAGTGATATGGTTTCTCTCCTGTATGAACACGTTTGTGTTTCTTTAAGGTACTGTTTTCAGGGAATGACTTATCACAGATCTCACAGTGATATGGTTTCTCTCCCGTATGAGTACGTTTGTGTGTAGAGAGACTAAAACTTTCAGAGAATGATTTATCACAGATCGCAGAGTGATATGGCTTCTCTCCTGTATGAATACGTTTGTGTTCTTTAAGATACAACTTATTAAGAATGATTTACCACAAATATCACAGTAATATGGTTTCTCTCCTGTATGAATACGTATGTGTTTCCGGATCAACTGAAATTTACTTTTTGACTTTCAGCTTTTATCACTGTTCAGTGAGGAAATTTGCTCTTTTAGTTTCCCATTTTATTTCATTAAAAGAACTATTTTCTGGTTCAAGTGTTTTCCTATCACATTCCTGCAACACATGTGTATGCTATTCTTTGACTTTCTGGAAAGATTTGGTCTCGTCTACAAAGATTTGACGAAGATTTTGCAATTCTGACATCTTTCCGTATTGACTTCTCTTTCAGAATGTTCCGTTTCTTTACACTGCACTGGCACCATCCTCCAAAGCGGTTGCTCGATTGGAAGTCTGTTGGGTTCGACAAAGACATCAGTGACGCCAGAGGTGGGGGTGGAGACCAAAGGTGGTTGCGCAGATGCGGCCACATGTTGGGCACATAACAGCAGATGTAGGGTTGGGGATCCTCTCTTTTCGGGCTTGTCACTTTTCCTCAAACAGCCTGACACCCTTTTGGACTGCTGGACGCCAGGCACCAGCAACGGGCTGAAATGCCACTGGCCAAAAGGGAAGTTTTCAGGCTCTCCTTGTATCGCCTCAGTGGCCTTCCAGGGTTTCTTGCTCCAATGATCACCTTTGTCAATATGGTGCTTCACACTACACTTGATCTGTAGTTCCGATTTCGGTAGGATCCACTTTACCACCTTGACACAGTCTAATCTTTCTTTGAACCAAAGCTTCATAAAGCAGACATTCAGTTCACACCTGATAAACGACAAGTAGTCCAGACCTAAGAAACAAGGATACTTCATCACCACATAGACTGGAAGCACAACCTTTTGTCCTGCAACTTCAATCAGGACATCAACCGATCCTCTCAGTTCAGTACAGTGTCCCACAATGTCAACAATTTATTCCAGCCGTCTCTTGTTCTTTCTTTTTCAAACAGCTTTGTTTTTTATGTCCAATCTTCTCGTGGTACCAACAACTTCCATTAACTCTTTCTGCTTCACGTACTTGCCCCTTCCTTGCTTTGAAATCAGGACTGTAGTCCACCTGAAAACTTCCTGTGCTAGACCTTACGTACAACTCAAATTCCAGAGCTCTAGCCAATGCCCCTTGCATAGTATTCGGCTCCGCTTGTTTCACTTGAACTTTGAGCTCTGCACTGCCCTGCCCTAAGCATCAATAAACTGCTCTTTCTGAAGAAGAGCCAAAGGTTCCTGGGCAAGCAGTTGTGATGCTCCTCTAACCCTTATGTGGGTCTGAAATCGTACCCGTACACTTCACTCAGGCACATTGTGCCATATCTTCTCTTGAACAGTTCAACTATTGAAGAATAACAGCTTCTGTCCTCCACAGACAACTGGCTCAGTACCTCTAGTGCAGTGCCCTTTAGACTAGTAGCAAGCTGAACTGCTCTTTGCTCATCATCCCATCCGTTCTAGTCAGCCAATAGTTCAAACTGGACATGGTAGGCCTCCCTTGACACATTTTCCATCAAATTCCTGTGGTTTCTTTTTAGTGGGAACTCCACTGCGGCCTTGCACTTTTTTGGAACAAATCTTCTGGCTACTTAAAGTTGCATAATTTTTTTTTCTATCTAATATCTTTTAGCAAGGTTTTTACCAAAAGATTCTACTCATTAAGTTATTTTAAACATCATAATTAAAATGAGAAAGTAAATATTAGGCACCGCTGTCCCAGTTTTGGCCCTACGTTTTTTAATAATTTTTTTGTACTGTGAAAATGTACAGCTTATGAAATACCCGAGACATTTTGAGTCAGAATCAATTTTAGGCATTACTTACCAAATATTTGGCTATCTAAAGCTGTATAACTGTTTGTAGTACCAAATATCTTTTAAAGAGACTTTCACTAAAAATTTCTACTCATCAAATGCTTTTTAAAAAATAGGATTAAATTATAGTTTGCTTTTCCAATAACTGAGAAATTATGAGGCGAAATAAGTATCAGGTGTTACTCACCCATTTTTGGCCCTACATATTTTATCATAACTTGTTTTCTACTGAACCTAATTTCGATTATATTATGTGAAAGTATAGCTTAGCACAGATTTATCATGGCACAAATAACTGAATTAAGATTAAGCTAAAAGTTAATTAGCGGTAAAGCGTCAAATTGGATGCGAGTGAGTAAGAGTTAACCTAAACTCTTTTACATGTTTCAGTCATCTGACAGTAGCCATGCTGGAGCACCACCCTTCACACACTACTGTGTGTGAATAATAGCAATGTCACTACCGATGTGTTTGTATGTCTGCTAAAAAATGTGTTTATTTTTCCCGCCTTCCTTCTCCAGCAGTTTCGGGGATGCTCCTGATTAATATCTAAATGTAAACTCTTCATTCAAATGTATTTTCGTATTATGAAAACTGTTTCTAATGGGAAATTCCTTAGTTGTCTACATAACATGTAAATCTTGGTAATTGCAATCAGAAAATAAAACACATGTGATGGAGAATAAATAATACCAGAAACATTTATATTTTCCTGTCATAATGGAAGTCTGTCGGGTTCGACAATGACGTCAGTGACGCCAGAGATGGGAGTGGAGACCAAAGGCAGACACATGTTGGGCACATAACAGCAGAAGTAGGGTTGGGGATCCTCTCTTTTTGGACTTGTCACTTCTGGTCCAGGCACTTGAGGCGCTTTTCCTCGAAAAGCCTGACACCCTTTTGGACTGTTGGACGCCAGGCACCGCAGTCAGAGGCAAGCGATTACCAGCCATGGGCTGAAATGCCATAGGCCAAAAGGGAAGTTTTCAGTCTGTCCTTGTATCGCCTCAGTGGCCTTCCAGGGTTTCTTGCTCCAGAAGCCAGCCCAAAGAAGATCATCTTTGGTAGACGCGCGTCGTCTATTCGGACATGTCCGACCCACCGGAGCTGGGTCATCATGACGAAGGCTTTGATCCCGGACATTTCGGCTCTGCGAAGCACCTGAGTGATGGAGACTCTGTCCTCCCAGGAAATTCCCATGATTCGTCGCAAGAAGCGGAGGTGGAACTGGTCAAGTTCTCGCATTTGCCTCCTATACAGCGTCCACGTCCCACAGCCGTAGAGCAGAGAGGTGATGACGACTGCCAGTTTGGTGGAAAGTCTGATGCCTCGTTCAGCCTACACACATGTCCAAAGTCTGCCAAACGAAGCTCCTGCTTTTGCAAGTCTCATGGAGACATCTGCAGTTTGAGGACAGGCAGCTTCCCAAATATGTAAAGCTCTCCACGTTGTTCAGAGTTGTACCCTCAGTCTTAATCTGAGGCTCAGGAGGTGTCAGGCCAGGTGCAGGTTGAGGCATCACCTCTGTTTTTCGCTGGCTAATGGTCAGTCCAAAGGCTTTTGCTGCTTCTGTGAGACAAGTGGCAAGTTCTTGCAGGCCTGGTTCATTCAATGCTGCAAGCACACAATCGTCTGCAAACAAGAAGTCTCACTAGGGTGTCCAGGACTTTGGGTTTTGCCTTCAGACGTCTGAGGTCAAAGAATCGGCCGTCACATCTGTAGCGGATAGTGATACCAGCATCAGACTTGAACAGTGCAGAAGAGAATGGTAGCAAACATGAGGCTGAAGTGTGTGGGAGCCATCACGCAGCCTTGCTTCACGCCATTGGAGACTGGGAATGGATCAGAGACATCTCCGTTTTCCACAATGCGAGCCATCATGCCATCATGAAATGACTGGATGATCCTGATGAGCTTTGGTGGGCAGCCTGGCTTGGACAAGATATCACACAGGCCCTCTCGGCTGTCAAAAGCCTTCGTCAGGTGCATGAAGAGGATGTAGAGGTTCTGGTTTTGTCCTCGGCACTTCTCTTGGATCTGCCGAACTGCAAACGCCATGTGTACTGTCCGCCTGTTGTTCCTAAATCCACACTAGCTCTCTGAGGCCACGTCGTCCAGCAGGTGGTGTGTGATGTGGTTCATAAAAACACGGGCTATGATCTTTCCTGCAATGCTCAGCAATGAGATACCCCTGTGGTTGTCACATGAAGCTCTGCCCCACTTGTTCTTGTACAGATGCACGATGTTGGCATCCTTGAAGTCCTGCAGCACTGACCCTTCATCCTAGAACTGCTGTATCAGCTCAGTCAGCTTGATGGCAACTGCTTCACCTCCCTCTTTGAAGATCTCTGGGGGTATTCCATCAGGACCAGGTGCTTTCCCCACATGTAGTTGCTTGATGGCCTTCTGGATTTTTGCCAGTGTTTGTGGGGAGGGTCCTCAAGCGACACTAGAAACTTTGCACTGTGGCATATATTGGATGGTCTGCTGGTCAATCTGGGAAGGTCTGTTAGCAGCTGACTGAAGTGTTCACTCCAGCGCAGTATGATGTTGCTCTTCTCAGTAGGCAGGGTTCCATCGGCAGAGCGCACCGGTGCCATTGCATTTAGCGTGGAGCCATACACGTCTTTCAGGCTTGCAAAGAACTTCTGGGAGTTGCACTCGTCTGCATAATGCTGTAGTTTTGCAGCCTTGTTTTCCCACCACTTGTCTTTCATCTGTTGCAGCTCAGTCTGCAACTGATGTTCTTGAGGCGGTTGTGCTTGGCTTGGGAGTCTTTTTTCGTTGAGCCAGGCTGTGAAGGCTTCTTTCTTCTCCTAGAAGAGGGTGGTGATCTCCTTGTTGTTGTCAAACCAATCTTGGTGTTTCCGTTGTGTGTGGCCAAGGGTAAGGCTGCTAGAATCATACACTGCATCCCAGAAGTTGGCCCAGGCCTTCTCAAGGTTTCCCTCTGCTGGCAGATGTTCAAGCTGGTTTGCAAGGTTGGAAACGAGGGTCTCTTTTGTTTTGGGTTCATTGGGTTTCTGCTCTTCCAGTTTTTTTAACAACAGCTTTCTAGCGTCTGTGTCTGCTGACGATGGAAAAGAACAGTCTGCACCTCAACAGCAGGTGACATGTCCAGCAGCCAGCTAACCTCATTGCCCATAGACAGGTTGATGTGAACATCCTGGATGTCATGGCACCTGGTGATCACATAGTCAATCAGGTACCAATTCTTGGACCTTGGGTGCATCCAGGTAACCTTGTGGATGTCAGGCAGTTGGTACAGGGTATAGGTAATGGTGAGTCTCTTTTCAGTGCAGAAGGTGAGTAGCAGTTGACAGTTGGTATTCTCATGTCCGATGACATCTGGCCAAGACTGGGCATCTCTGCCTACACAGGCATTAATGTCCCCGAGTATCAGAAGCTGGTGGTCTTTAGGAACTGACCGTAGCACTTTGATGAAGTTCTGATGGAACAGCTCTTTCTTCTCCAGAGTGTAGGTTGTGGTGGGAGCGTAAGCACTGATGAGTGTCAGGTGCATCTTGCCTTGGAGAGGAATTCTCATCACCATCAGGCGGTCACTGATTCCTCTTGGGAGAGACTCCAGATTCTTGACGAGGGCGGTGCGAATGGCAAAGCCAGCTCCTGCTTCCCTGCGTTCAACCGGTGCCTTCTATGACCAAAAGAAAGTGCATCCAGCTCAAGCCCCGGTGATCTCCCCTATGTCAACAAGGTGTGTCTCGCTGAGGGCAACAACATCAATGCTGTATCTCTGCAGTTCTCGACCCACAAGTGCTGTTTGACGTTCTCATCTGTCACAGTTTCGGTTGTCCATGAGTGTCCTGATGTTCCAGACTCCAACGCATAAAGCGCTTTTCCGGAGGAAGGAATTTGAGTTCTTCCGTATTTCTTTCATGTTAAGACCGCATGGTAGATGACCAGTCAGCAGCGGTATGCTGACAGGATGAGATGAGGCAAGCTTTCTTTAGGTCACTTTTTCTAGACCCTTCCCCATAAGGGGGGGGGACAGTGCTATCCCTGAAGAGGTCTGCTCCGTCGTCAGAGTGGCTGCCGAACTATGCCCTTACCCAGGTAGGCTGTAGAACGACCATCCTACCCTGAATGCCCGAGTGCAGGTCCCTGGCTAGCAGCTCCCAGCGCCATCCTGCACCTGCCACCGTCACCACTTGCCCATTGCTTCAGGACTTAGAAGAAAAAAAAGTAGAGGGGTGGAGTCACTGATTCCTGGGCAAGAGAACTGTGGAGGCCTCGAGTTGCCCAAGCCCAGGACCCTGGTCTCGATCCAGCCGATCTTGCCAGAAGGGACTCAGGATGACACATCCTAGCCACGACTAGACTGCAGGCGCTGACAGAGAGATGATGGATTTCATCACCTAACCGCCTTAGGGGCTCCACTCCGGATTTGGATATGGATTACTCCCTAGCCTTTGATTAACCAAAAAAAAAAAAAAAAAAAAAACCTACCGGCAAGGCAGCGGGAGACTCTTGCAGGGGACGTGTCTTTACCCGTACAGGACCAGAAGCACATGCCCACTACCCATACAATATATACAATAAAAAAAAAAAACGCACACACACAGGCCGAAACACAGCATATAAAATACACACACACACAGTTTAAAATGTAACATACACAATACACACATATAAACACTCCACAAACACACGTAGTTGAATGGCCGTTGACTACGTTGTAGTTCCTCCGCCCTTTAACAGGTCTTATTTTTTGTCTGCCAAGCTCTACCCTCAGCTGTGGTATGATTTCTATGACTGGATGCCCTTATTTCCAATAATATTCTACATACAACGTACATGAATTTTCGGCAAGATGTTGATAAAATTCGAGAGAAATAACAGTTTCTAATGCCCAAAAGCACACTCTGTAGTCGTGGATTGTATAAGTTCCATTCCCTTGTTAATGTTTGACTATGTTCACCAACAATATTTTTCACGATATAATTGAGAAGACTGCAGAAATATACACAAACAACTGGTGAGTGCGTTTATAGCCAAAATTAATTCTGACTCCTCACAAATGTAATAATATCGGAGTCAAAACAGTGTCAGATTAAACCTCTTGCAACATAAAATGAAAATTTATAAAAAAAAACTATTTATATTAAAAATATAACAGATGTAAATTATCTGAAGAGTGTAAATACAGATGGAACAATGGAAAATATAGTGTGGTAAAGTTGTTATCAGCAACTGTCGTATTTGCTTTCATCTAACCTTTATTGATGGGTGATTTCTTTTGTTTGTTTCATATATATTGAATTTTGACAGTAAACCATATTACTTCATTCTGCAAGAAGCAAGTAGAAAAGAATACCAGAATTAAGAAAGAACTGGCAGGGCATAGTGAGCAGCGACCTATTAAAACGTCATACATAAAATTTATTAGCTTCACTATTCTAAAAGATAAAGGGATTTAAAAAGAGTTACGTACCTTACATATTTCCGATAGAACATACGCATGCGCATTGAAAGTACTTCCACTCGACGTTGACGCACGTTCTTCGCAAGAATTTCTCTTGATCAGCTGATAATAATAGATTTATGATACATACATTACATTTCTCAACAACCACACACACACACACACACACACATATATAACAACACTATCTTTTCTGAAACATATCCGTAAGTATTAAACAATGAAAATATTCAATGTTTTACCGTTTTTAATTCTGTAGACTTTCAGTTTTTGGCGACTCAATTTTCATTTTTTTAAGGGCAATTTACTTTCGCTATTTTATGAGAGGAAACTGCATGTTAACCCAGTTTCATTTGCAAATGAAACAATTTTTATTTCAGACTTTATCTAACACAAACGAAAGAATAACTGAATCTAAAAACAAGAGTGGAACTATATTTACTCTGTAATTTTGATTACAGGGTAAAAAGAAGATCATAAATACAGAGTAAACATGGTTCCATTGTTAATTTTTAGATTCATTAATTTCTTTTGTTTGTGTTGAATGGAAAAGGTTTAAACAAACAAATATTACATGTTTCATTTTGTGTTGTAAAGTAAAAGAGGGGACAAGAATTGTAATGGTGATCACTGTTGTAAGGACAAGGAGTAAGGAGCAGCTTTCCTTCATTGGGGATTTTCACTAATTTCATGGACTTCTTTGTTTGTTTGTTTAAAGAGAGTCTTTCTGCATTGTTTGAAAAGCATAGTGCAGAAAAAGAATTTGGCTCATGCGAACATAAAAATTTCGATGATAAAACTATGGTGATGATGATGATGATGTGCAAAACAAGTACCCAGCAAGAAAAACCAATTTTCCGTTCTTTTGTGGGTCAAGGAGACATTTTTTCCCTGCCAGATGGCCTTCTTGTTATCAAGCATCACTAGTTTCCAAGTAAGGTAATATTTCCCCATCTCTGCACATATCTTCATGTTGATGTGCATTGACATGTATTAAGTGATACGAAGACACACACACATATACAGAGGACAACGTTCTTTCTGTTTCTGTCTATCAAATCCACTCAGATGGTTTTAGATGCACTGGTGTTATTAAAGAAGACACTTGCTCAAGGTACTGCTCTGTGGAATTGAACTTGAAATCACATGGATGGAAATCAGTTGTTAAACATTTTGTGTTTTTCTAATTCAGTTGGCTTTTTGTTATTCGTCGATGTTTATTCTTGTTTTATTTGTCATAAAAATTTTTAGGTCCTGCGATTATCCATATGATTGTATGACCTGCTGGAAATAATAGTACATCTCCCTTAAATTTCCCCTTCCAGTCAGGAATATTGAAGACTATTGGATGATGTAGTGATAGATATACAACGTTATAGAAATAGCCAGGATGTTCATGGATGGAATGTCTATAATCATATACCTGCTCAGTCAGAACTGACCTGGATGTAAACAACAATGTCAAGTTATATTTATGGTGAAAGACTAATGTTAGTGTCCAATATTCTATGTGAAGGTGTCAGTGTAGTTTACAAATATGGAAGCTTCAGACAAAATTCTTTGAAGTCAATTTTTATAAATTAAAATGTTAAGTTCATTGTCATCTGTTGTCCATGCTAGCATAGTTTGATGGCTTGACCCGAACTAGCAAGCTGTAGAGCTTCCACACACTCCAGTCTCGTTTGTAATGATTTCTACAGCTGGATACCTTTCCTAGTGCCAACCACTTCACAGTGCACAAGGTGCCTTTATGTGGCACTGCAGGATAATTTTCATGTGCCACCACACTGTTGCCATAACATGGTGGCACTGCACATCCACTTTTATGAAGAATGGTCACATGTGCTTTTCACTACTAGAGGGATGAGTCTGAATGCTTATGCTGTCGAGTATGGGTCTTCTTGAGCACAGCAAGGTGTTAGGCCTCGCAGTCATTATCATGTTACCTGAAAGGTTCAGCATTCTGTGTTCTTTCATCAACACTTCATCCTGCGTCATTTTTGGTGTCCCTCTTCCACTTGTTCTATCTACTTTGAGAGATTGGCATTTTATGGAACTATTGGCATCCAGCTCAGTTTTTACGGTAAATGTTTGTTTCTACAATTTATCTCAATAGAAATGAATTTGTATTTTTTAAGCAGTCTCTACATTTTACACTGTTGTGTCTCTATAATTTCAGAACATCAGATGCCAGAAGAAGAATCCTCAATATCTACCATGTTTTAAAGACTAAAGGAAAATATTATACAAATCAGATGTATAACATTGTTTGTACAAATCTGTGGAAGAATTCTTGTGAAACATTTACTCTGGAATAATATTATTAGCCAAATTTGTGAACATTATTGACTGGAATGTCAAGAAGATAAGACTGTGTCATGATTAAAGTTTGATAAATTTATGAAAGTGTTGCTAAACAAAGGTAACACTGGACAGAAATACAGCAGCAGAAGTGTATGTAAGGAACAAAGTATAAAAACAAAAGCAAGAAAAATATATTGACTGGGATTTGAGAGGAAAAGTAATAGAAAAGAGTGAGAAAATTATAGAATTAATTTGCACTAAACACATAATTAAAAGAGATAAGATCATATGACTGTGATATTTGTATAAATTCCTTCTCTCGGAAAAGTAACTTAATCATGCACAAACATATTTCTACAGGAGAGAAAGTATATCATTGCGATATCTGTAATAAATCATTCTCTAAAGAGAGTAACTTATCTAGACACAAATATATTCATACTGGGGAGAAACCATATCATTGTGATATCTGTGGTAAATCATTCTCTCGGAGTAGTGATGTTGCAGTGCACAAACGTACTCATACAGGAGAGAGATCATATTGTGATATCTGTGGTAAATCATTCTCTCAAAATGGTAACTTATCTATACACAAACGTATTCACACTGGTGAGACACCATATCATTGTGATATCTGTGGTAAATCATTCTCTAGCAGTAGTCACTTATCTAAACACAAACATACTCATACAGGAGAGAGATCATATCATTGTGATATCTGTGGTAAATCATTCTCTCAAAATATTCACCTAACTGGACACAAACGTACTCATACAGGAGAGAAACCATATCATTGTAATATCTGTGGTAAATCATTCTCTCAAAGTTATACCCTAACTATACACAAACGTACTCATACAGGAGAGAAACCGTATCATTGTGATACCTGTGGTAAGTCATTCTCTGAAAGTACTACCTTAACAAAACACATACGTATTCACACAGGAGAGAAACCGTATCATTGCAATGTCTGTGGTAAATCATTCTCTGAAAATACTGCTTTAACAAAGCACAATCGTATTCATACAGGAGAGAAACCATATCATTGTGATATCTGTGGTAAATCATTCTCTCAAAATGCTACCTTAACCAAACACAAACATATTCATACAGGTGAGAAAGGAAAAGTGCAGTTTCTATAGTTTCTTGTTTGCTGTATTCGTTTAATATTCCTGTTTTATGCAATGGAAATTATCACTAAAGTATTTACAAAAATTTTTTTTTTTTAGTTTTGCTTTTTCTAATATTCATCTCTCACTCCTTCCTAGGCCACTCATGCATTTACAAGTTATAACTGTTTCATACACAGGAATACTGTAAGTTGTCAAATATTTACATAAACAATGACCCCAAGTACAAAACAGAAGAGAGCACAAAGGATGAACATTTTGGCATAAGTATAGTTTAGTGCCCCACACTAGACTGATTCCTTGTTAGTTTGTAAATAATGTTTTTTTTTTCATAATTAAACTTTGCAGAAATAAGTTCTCAAATGTCCAAATTAAGATTTTTTTCATAAAATTGAAAATAAGCATTTTAGAGGAGATGCTTTTTCTCAATCCCACCTTGTTTTTGTCAACCTTAACTTCAGAACAGGGTGAAAATTACCAGCCTCTTGATCTACTATGAATCTGGTGACCCACATGCCACACTGGTTACATTCTCTCTGGAAAACAGGATAGGCAGATCCTTGTGAATGTACAGTGATTCCCTTGTAAAGAATGAACTTAATAACATAGGTTGGCAGTAAATGATTTGAGACTGAGAGCTTGAAGGTCTGAGAGATTTCCTAGAAACTTAGGGATCCTTAAAACAGTTGGAGATGTGATGTACTATTTAAAGCCTTTGTTGAAATGGAGGAAATAGAGGACAACTGGAAGTTTCTTTGAGACAGCCCATGTAGAGCTGCAGAACAAATCTGTTGGTGCAAAATGCCAGCCAAGTAAAGTGTAATGTAATGGTGGAACAGGAAAGTATACAGCGCTATTAAAAAAAATGGGGATGGCTTGTAGCTTGAAGAAAAGCTTAGAGACAGGTCTATTTAGCAAGGGGGAAAAAACAATGGAAAGAGGTATGCCAATATTCTACAGCTTCAGGACCAAAAATATGAAGTACTCTGTTTTGCAGGATAGTGTAGCAGAGAAAACTGAGTTGTGGGATGTGTGTGCAGAAGGATAATGTCATACTTCAGTTCCATGATTCAAAATAAAGATGCATGGAAGTGCAAATATGAAACACTACTCAATATGGAGCATGAATAGGAGAAAGCCTTTGTAATGTGAACATATGAAAGGGTTCAATATTCAGATGGTTTCCAGTTGTTCATGTTAGATAAATTTTATTCAACTCTCCAACACCATTGACTTTTCAATAATACATAGTTTTTCCTGAATGAAAGAGACATAAAAACTCTCTTGAAATGTAACCGGAACACCCTGTGTACCAATGTTTATATTTACAAAGTTGCAGACTCAGGCAAACATTTATATATACCAAACACACACAAAATAAATTCAACCTGGAAGAAATTATTTGTATTATAAATATCACAGAGGTAAGTTATCACAAGGTGTGCTCCAACATGGCTACAGTCAGATGACTGAAACATAAAAGAATACAGATAGAGTGATGTAAAATATAGTGCTAGAAAACTGTTATAAACAAATATTGTATTTGTTTTCATGTATGAATAAATATAGACTCACTGATTGGTGATTTTCTATTTCATATTGCAGGAATTTCAACAGTAAACCATGTTAGTCTATGCTATAAGGGGTGGGGAAGAGGTTGGCATCAAGGAAAGTTAACAAACTGTAAACACTTTAAAAAACGGAGCCACAATGAATGATTTGTTGCTGTGGCTAAATGGATTGTTTCTGGAGCTAAAATCTAAAAATCAACAGCATTATACTGTTACATAAAGGAGGATAATTACACGTTGCTGCTTTAAATATTTTAGGAGAGGAGATATGCATGCGCATTGAAAGTGCTTCTTGCTAGATGTTGACATCTGGTGAAATGTCCTGTGAATGAATTTCTTTCAATCAGCTGATAATACATCATCATCCTCATCACTGTTTAACGTCCGCTTTCAATGCTGGCATGGGTTTGACGGTTGACTGAGGGCTGGCAAACCAGATGGCTGCACCAGGCTCCGTTCTTGATCTGGAAGAGTTTCTATAGCTAGATGCCCTTCCTTATGTCAACCACTCCGAGAGTGGAGTTGGTGTTTTTACGTGCCACTGGCACAAGGTCCGGTCAGGCGGTACTGGCAACGGCCATGGTCAAATGGTGTTTTTACTTGTCACCTCCACAAGAGCCAGTCCGGTGGCACTGGCAACGCCCTCACTTGAGTGTTGTTTGTCACATATCATCGGCACAAGTGCCAGTAAGGCGACGCTGGTAACAATCACGCTTTTATTTATTCTCATAATGCATTTCTCAACCACCACACGCACACACACATATATAAACAACACTATCCTTTATGAAACATTTCCGTAAGTATTAAACAATGAAAATATTCAATGTTTTTAATTTTGTAGACTTTCGGTTTTTGGCGCCTCAGTTGTGTCTTTTCTATGATTTTTGAATGAGAGATGTCCTTAATTTGTGCGGGATTTGGCTGCTATTTCTAGTTACGAAAGAGATATTCTATTATTTGTGTGATATTTTGTTGATATGTCCAGGTATGGAAGAGCGATGCCTATGATTTATTTGATATTTGCCTGCTATTTCTAGCAATGGAAGCTATCTTCTTCCCTCTCCATCGCTGACTGGTTAGTTTGTTTTATGTTTTAGTTTGAGGAATATTCTCAAAATACACTCCAACCACTGAAATGTTTGGAAACCAATACTTTATTTTAATTTATCGATTGTTTCTCGGAATTACTATCGATGTGTTCCCACCAGATAGTAATTTGTTTCTTCACAACTTTCACAAAAAATGAATGGGTAATTTGAAATGAAAATTTTCAGATTGTGTTTTTATAGTCGGTTTTGTTACTGTTTGTGTAACACTACTTTTATATGTTTCCTATTTGGAAATAGATAATAAATATATTTTAGTTTTGAAGTAGGAATATATATTGATAAACACGTCACTTATAACTTACTTATAAGTGTTATTATTATACCTAAATCCTGACTCCAGCTACATATGCGCCATAGCGAGAAATATATACTCTGAAACACTAATGGACATTTTATGCATGCATGTATGTTGAAGATAAAGAAATTCGTGTTCTTTTAATCCCTATAAAAAAAAAGTACAGTTTCATAATTGCAGAAATAAAGTTGAAGAACGTGAAGAAAGAGAAAATACTTACATTAGTTTTTTAATGTACATTTAGCATTTATAGTACAATTGGAAAGTAAAGTCATTTTGTCGTAGAGAATTACGACTTAAAACTGCCGTGGAGTTTAGTGCATCCAACTATCACTATTGTGAGTGACGTGGAGTTTAGTAACATCCAACAAACACTGAGTAATTTCTCAAAAATCAGGGCTTTTATAACTGCTCATATCCGAATTCTAAGAACTGTATTTCATGAAAGATTTCATTGACGAAAATTTAGAATTCGTATCTGGGCAGTCATTTTAACCAATGAGATTACCAACAATTATGCTTGTTCAGGCAACATGACCATTACGTCATATTGCCGCCTTTTATGACTTGCTACTGTGTATATAAGGATTATGTAGGAATTTGTTGTGAAAAGAAAAGTACAATTGAATGGAGGTTATAGATAATTTATATATGTCGACTTTATTTCCTCATACTTGTAGATTTAAAATTATGCTGAAAAATAAGGCGGAGTGTCAGATTAGCTCATCGATATAAGTTGGATATTATTAGTTTTGAGTGAGGGTGGGGTTTAGATTATCTTCACCACGCATTTGAAAATGATGGCAATGAGGAAGCCTTTCATCAAAAAGTTATGAAAATCTGATTCCTACCTGCTTGTAAGACACTGAACACCATTACAATTCTTGGGTATAATGTAGTATACTGTCGTAAAAGGATGGAAAGTGGATGATTTTGTTTTTGATCGTATAATAGAATATAATTTTCTATTTGGCAACATATTTTTATAGGAAAAGATGAAAGAGAAAACATGAAAAGTATAAAAAGATGAAATTATTGAGAGAGAAAGAGGGAAGTACCTCTCTGACGAAACAAACTGAGTGAAAGAATTGGGGCGGGATTAACCAGTAGAAAATGGGTGGGGAGGGGTTTAATCTTTTTTGCTTTTAATGCTTTTTCTTTTGTTTATTCCTGTAAAAGTATGTTGCTTCAAAAAGTGTATTTCACAATGGAAACCAGAAGTGACAACAGTAATATACGAATATTTGATGAAACATGTTTAATATTCGATTGGGGTGGTCCTGTGTGGGTTTCAGCAACTTGTATACTCATTAAATTGTCATCGATTCACTCAGTTTTGTTGATCCAAATGATGACAGCATCCATAGAAGGGCGATGGATGTTCATCAAGAAGAAAAGTAACAATGCGGAATTACTATTTTACTTGTATCAGTCACTTGACCATGGCCATGCTGGAGCACTGCCTTTGAACAAATCGGCATCGAGATTTATTTTTTAGCCTAGTACTCATTTTTGTGGTTCCTTTTGCTGAACCACTAAGTTACAGAGAGCTAAATAAAGTAACACAGATCGTCAAGTGATCATTCAGAGATAAACAGATGCAGGAACACTCACACACACACACACACACATATGTTTGACAAGCTTCTTTCAGTTTCTGCCTACCAAATCCACTCATAAGTCTTTGGTTGGTCTGAGGCTGTATTAGAAGATACTTGCCCAAGGTAACATGCAGTAGGACTGAACTTGGAACTTGGTGGTTGAAAAGCAAGCTTTTTATCACACAGACAGACATTGTGCCCAGTGATCATTTATTCACTCCACATGTTCTTGAACATCCGCAATGAAATAATTTTAGAGATCGAGAATAAATCTTTATGAATCTAATTTCGTGCATCAATAACTCTTTATGGTTTCCTGCAAATGTGATTGTTTCCATCTTATATAAAATACATGTACAGTTTTCATATCAAATATATTTACGTTTATATATTGGATACATTAGTTATAATTACATACATTGTTTGCATGAAATTCTGGGATGTCACCGTTATCAGCTCCAGGTTTCTATCAAAGTATGCTTTCATTTTTTTTTAGGGGCAATTTGCTTTCACTATTTTATGTGTGGAAACTGCATGTTAACCCACATACATACACACACACACACACACACACATACATACATACATGCAGCTACCAAACAGATGTTCAGTCAAACATCTTTCTAAATTAAAAAGACAAAGGGAACATACACAAATTCATAAATCTATGCGTACATAATTACATATATGCGATCACTTGTCAATGTGATGTGTTAACAGAGAGAGAGAGAAAGAGTGATTGCGATTGATTGGGAGAGAGACAATAAGCGATAGAGAGATACTGAGCGAGTATGTGTTACTTGTAAGAGAGAGAGAGAGGGTAGAAAGAGAGAATGGCGCCAACAGTAGTAGGGAGTTGTCACTTGTTAAATGCGTGTGAATCATCGACTTCAGTTAGGGATAAATTGGGAAGTTCTTCAAAGTAAGCAGAGTAACTTACTTGTTAATTATTTCATAATGAAGCCAATTACTTCATATTATCACTAATTATTCATTTCGATTCTGCTATTCCAGACAGAGTTTGATCCTAGGAAGTAATTCGTGTGTGCCATATGAGTCATTATATCGATATCGATTTGGATATACTTACATATGTTTCTAAAAAATATATCGATTTATAGGCGCAGGCCTATAAAAAGTTCAGTGGGATATTGGTATTGCATCTGTATATCCAAACACACACACAATATTGGTTGTCACAGAGTACTACAATACATATATATACAATCTTTGGTGACAAGAGCATGTTAAGAACATAAAAAATTTTAACAAGTTCATTGAAATATTGGGCACAAAAGATTACAACAAATATATACATTCTCAAGAATTTCACCTGCGCATCAAAAAATTTAGTCTATGTCATAAGGTTTGAAGGGTGCCACGAAGTCTACATAGGGCAAACGAGCCTTACCCCCAGAGAAAGGATGACAGTTCACCGCCAACAACTGAGGGACCCCACCACAAGACAGATACCACTTAGTGGACACTTAGACCTCTGTGCATACAATAAGTCCCCCAAATTCTTAGTTTCTCCACTATACCAATGCCCAGACAACACCATAGACCAAACACGAATCGAATAAATAGAGAAAATAATCTTATTCAAATATACAGACACAACTATATATATATATATATATTAAGAGAGAGAGAGAGGGGTATATTAAGGACTGTATAAGGAAATCACATGGAGTGTAAGTTGGAATTGATTCAAAAGCCATAGAAACACTTGCTTCAGACTGAGTTGAATGGCAAACAAAATTGCAGTGAAAGTTTTGAAGAAACCAGGATGACCCAATCAAAACTGAAAACAAAATTAAAGAAAAATGTTATTACCAACGAGAAAATGAATCTCAACAATATCTTTTGTGTGTGAGCATAATTTGTGAAATTTCTATTGCTGTACCAAATTTCATTTGCGAACATTTTAAAATCCACAAAGATCACAGCTTAACTACAGTTCTTGGTAGTCCAAACCGGGTATTCAATTTATGTGAGAAGGAAAACAAAAGATGTATATATATACACACATGGAAAAACATAACCTTCAAAGGTAATAATTATTAAAATTATAAATTAGGGTATCACCATGCTGAAAATAGCAGCCATGAAACAACTGTAAATTAATTCCTTGAAGGTTATTTTTTCCCCATGCTGACCATTTGATAAGTTCGTTATTTTATTTTAAATTAACGATCTTATCCTTATTTATATAAATTTAAATTTATTTCGTCACTGTATCTACTGCGGTGATATTTTACCATATAGCATATGGAATTAGCGGGCATTTTGTACTAGCCTTGATGCATACATGCATATATATGTATGTATACGTTACGTTCGTATATAAAAGTATTCGTATGTTGTATTTATATATATGTATTTATGTTTCTTTCTGAGTGTATTCTACTGACGAGGCAAAGCATTACTAAATTCAAAGTCAGAAATCCAGGATCTAGAATTATCCAGTCATTTTTTACTAGTTTCATCTTGTCTCTTTGTCTGTTCTCCATGTTGCTATATGAAAACTTAAGGTGGTTTTGGAGTCGGTTCATGGCTGCTATTTTCAGCATGGTGGTATCTCGTAGATACCCTAATTTATAATTTTATATATATATATTCCATTAAATGGAGTCGCATGAAACGATCGTACTGCATTACGTCTGGATGGATATCCTTGTTGCTTATTTTGATTATAATCACCTCATTTTGAATTATATGGATAATACCATGCTAAATTCTGGTTCTGTATGTATGTATGTATGCATATCTTTTGTTTTCCGTGAGTCAGTTATTAAACTGCAATCATGCTGAGGCAACAATTTGTAAAGGTTTAATCCAAAATAATTTACTCCGGTAATTTTTCTTTAGCCTATGTCTTATTCTATCGGATTTCTTTTGCCGAACCGCTACATAATGGGGGCAAACACCGATACAAAGAGAGAAAGAGAGACAAAAAGTGAGAGAATGATGCAAATAAACATGTAAAACTTCTTGCGATTGATATGTAAAATAAATATCAATGGATAGAAGTTAGAGAGGAAGCAAAGACTGAAAATGTTCCACTCTCTGCTTTGTCTTTATCTCCGTGTATCCATGGATTTCTGTTGCAACAAGTCTTCATGTCGGGGACTTGGTCTCGGTAAAGCTTTTGGAGTGTAAGTTGAATCTGTTTGGTAGCTGCTAAGTGTTTTCTACATTGAGAATCTCTTGAGATCATGTGTTGAATCTGTCTGTCTGTGTGTATTTCTGCCTCTCTCACCTCTGTATATATATATACATATATATATATATATAATAAAATATTAGGGAATAAATCCAAACTTACAGGGAAAAATCAGATTTAGGTTTGAATCCAATTTTATAGTAAAATATTATATTATATTAAATTAGAAATAAAACCACTATTAGGCAAATCATACAATGAAAAACTTAAGCCAATACATAAGATTAATTAATTTATATTATTTAAATATATATCAAAATTATTAAAAAAGATAATTAATATAACACTACGATCGTTTCATGGCTGTTCAATTCTTAAAATTTTCGAGTTACAGTCATTCTTCAGGTGGTTTACATATTTAACTTGGCGAAGTTTAATCAAGTTAAATATGTAAACCACCTGAAGAATGACTGTAACTCGAAAATTTTAAGAATTGAACAGCCATGAAACGATCGTAGTGTTATATTAATTATCTTTTTTAATAATTTTGATATATATTTAAATAATATAAATTAATTAATCTTATGTATTGGCTTAAGTTTTTCATTGTATGATTTGCCTAATAGTGGTTTTATCTCTAATTTAATATAATATATATATATGTGTGTGTGTGTGTGTATATATGTATGTATGTATTTATATATGTATGTATGTGAGTATATATATATTTATGTATGTGTGTGTGTGTGTGTGCATATATATATATGTGTGTATATATATATATATGTGTGTATATATATATATATTATATATATATATATGTATATATATATATATGTGTGTATATATATATATATATATTATGTGAAATAGAAAGATGAATAATCTTGTAGTAGATTAATCAAAAGTTTAACCGATACCTTAGTAGCAAAAATCACAGCAGTAAACAGCACGGTTGGAGGTACAACCATCTGGCGTTGGTGCGGATAATTGAAATTAAAACATTATTGGTGAATTGAAGAAATGGAGCTGAACGCAGATTAAGATTCACGTCGGCGAACTCCAAGATCAAAAACGCCGTCTACCAATGCAAGGTTTACACGGACTCAGATGTCTTCACTTATGTAGGGGCATCATCCTCAAGATTGTCTTTGCGTGTCTCCAACCATTACGCAACTTTTCGGGACGTGAACAAGCGCCAGACCACGGGACTCAGTAAGCTAATATGGCGACTGAAGGATACGAACTTAAGCTATAGGCTGGAATGGTCAATTTTGTCGGTGGCCCTCCCATTTGATAGGGGCAGAAGACAGTGCAACCTTTGTGTCTCCGAACTCTTCCATATTTTGTTTGCCAGAGGCCGGATGGAAAACGGGCTCTTACAGTCGGCTTTTCGATGCCCCCATTGGCGGCGTTACACTTATCTGGCTTTCAAATAGCGTTTATAAATAATACCGGCACCCATAGCCCTTGGTAACAAATTCTGAAATAGCCTTTAAGATATCTACGATTAACCACTGCAAGGGGAATTACTCCTGTAAGACAAACGGGGCTTGGTTTTTTCACAGCGGGGGGTTTCCTTGATAAGGCAGGCTTAGATGAACACACACACACATAAAACATAATATATATATATTTTTTTCTTTCTGCCACCCAACGGTTATCACGGCAGTAGCCACTGACAGCCGAACGATCAAACGCACACACGTACACAAAAAATGTTTTCTACCCCTACGCCAACACACACATATATAGAACAGTATACACACACACACGTCTCTAAGTAGATTTTTTCTCGCCCCTTATAAAACATCCAATATTCCTTAAATAGTCAGAACTTTATTCTCGGTCACAAAGAACATCTATACACCCTCACCCACATGATTGACCGATGCCTGACCCGTTGAATTCTTCAGCCACCGGTTCTCAACATACACTGATAAACAGTTTCGCCATGGGCTCTTAGGAGCTTAGTTCGATTTGTTTTTGCTCCGCCTCTGTTCTGTTTTTGTTTTTCCAACGGATTTCCTTTTTTCTTCTGAAGAGAAAGACACAATATGGTCCAATTATTCAATCGGATTTTGGTAATTTGTGCCTTTCGAAACACGTGTAGAATGAAATAAAACGATTTCTGTTCAATCTGCGTTCAGCTCCATTTCTTCAATTCACCAATAATATATATATATATATATATATATATATATATATGTGTGTGTGTGTGTGTGTGTGTATATATATATGTGTGTATATATATATATAATATATATATATATATATATATATATATATATATATATTATATATATATATATATGTACACTCATACATACGGAACCATCACAGCTGCAATACTGGATATCATCGCCCTGAAGATGAAAACTTTAATTTAACAGTTCAAGGGCAATAACTCTTGTAGAATAAGCAGTAATACTTCCCTTAATGTTGTTAATTAAATTCTTTCGTTGAGGTTCAATATTGAATTGATACCTGTTTCAGTCAAATTTTCTTTCCGTCCTTCATTGGACAATAAAATGAAGTTGCAAAGGTCGCTTCTTGCGTGTGTATGTTCGAGTATTATTCAAACCGTTGATTCGCTTCCGCTTCTCTGACGCAGATAACCGTCTCTTTCGTGGGCCACAATATAAACATCCCGCCAATTTTGGCGAGTGCGACCGTGTTTCAGTGGAATTGCTCAAACGGTGATCCGAAATCAATCCGCTTACCGTCACCGTCCGATCATGCGAAAAAAAAAAAACAAACTATCATCAGGCGGCCATCCGTTCAATCGACGAGGTGAAAACCATCGTTAGTTTACGATTAGTGATTCTCTTCGGAGAAACTTGCTTAAGAGAACAGTTACCACACTCCGGTCTGTTGTATCTATTCTTGCGAAAGACATGATCCAGTATCCGAGACGTGGTGTAGCTCGGTGCAAAGAGGTTAGCAATATCCAACGACATCGGCGACATGAATCACTCTGTAGTGGATGCGTGGATGTATTAATAAATACATAAGTGCTTTGTAATAAATTAAAGATTTATTATCACTACATCAATTTGTAAGCAATGTTACACATCGCTTGTACAAAATGCATATTAAATAGTGGTTGCAAATAATACATATTAAAGGAATGCATAATACAGGATACACATTAAAGCAGAATATGTTTGATGGTGTGTGTGTGTGCGTGTGTGTAAATCATGCATGACAGAGTCACCTTCCTGAATATTCTTTCGTCGTCCTCATAAATGCGTGACGTTCTCTTAAACGTTGGTTCGGCTTCTCTCTGGTTACCTATTTCTCCGTTCTATTTATAACATCTCAAATAGCCAGAAAAATAGATATACCGCAAGAGTGTTATTGCGTACAGTAGGTCGCTGGTCGTCCTGTTAAACTTCGCCTGACCTGCTCGGGTCAGAGGTCGAAGGGAGACGATCCATCATTTTTTGTCAGAACAAAGAGATTCTGATTTCGCGCCTTTTTGTGCATTGGTATTTTACGACCAATGATTCTTGGGTCTGATTTCGAATCCAAGCTTTGAGAAGGAAGTGCTAATTCTTACACTACCCCCCTTCTAGTGAGAAAGCCACAGAGATCGAACGATATTGGAAATGTATTATTATTATTATTTTTATTATTTTTTTTTTTTTTTGATTGTGTGCATGTAGAAAAAATTTTTTTTTACACATTGAACGATAAAAATATGGATGAGGTTTACAATTTGTATGTGCTATATGGTGGGCAATATGTATATGTGCCCAGGCAGAATTATGTTGGCGCGTTGAAAGAGATGTGCGTCTATTGATTACTCGACCTACTAGAGGTCTAATAGAGACAAGGTATCTTTCAGTGGCGAAAAAAAAATCGAGTGATAGCACGCATGAGAACAAGATTTGTAAATGTGTGTGGATATACAGTTAGCAAAAAAATATATTTATGAGAAAGCAAACATTTTGAAGAGAAAACAAAAAATATGTACATGCAAAAATGAAAGAAATGTTCATCGGCAAAGTTCGATTTTGAAATGTTCCGTAAAAGTTCATACAGACAGTTTTTGTTTTCATTTTTTTTTTCTTTACGTACACAAATGTTCTTTGATTTCTCTGGGTGGGTGATGCAGTTATGTGTTCATTAGGAAGATGGATACGTTAGGAGTTCAGAACTTACCCGAAAAACTTGCACAAACCTTGCTGGCCATCGAACTGTTCTTCCTGATTTGGTGTGTCGGGGTTGTGCAGAATCTGTGGTGTTCGCTGGAGTTGCCGAGTCTGTTTGAGGAAAAGAGGGGACTGAATGTAAGTCCTCCTCGATGAAAGCTTTTTTTTAAACGATCAATCGAGACCGTATTTCGTTTACCTCCAATATCGAGGACGAAATACTTGGGTTCTCTTTTGATGACCTTGTAGGGCCCGGAATATGGTGGTCGAAGTTGAGAGGGTATCCCATCATTCCTCACGAAGACATGAGTCCATGTGTTGATATCTTTTGGGACACGTGAAACGACGTTCTGTTGTCTAGGGCCTGAGGGTGATACTTGCGACATGGATGTTCGTAATCGGTGCACATATTGTTGTGGGTCAGGGAAGTTTTGTGAAACAGGTTCGATCATCTGCCCAGGTAAGGTGAGTGTTGTGCCATAAACGAGTTCGGCCGGAGTATATCCCAGTTCTTCCTTAATCGTGGATCGAATTCCAAGGAGGATGAGAGGGAGATGTTCCAACCAGTGAGAACTGTCTGGAGCTGCTTTTATAGATGCCTTGAGTTGGCGGTGAAAGCGTTCCACCATGCCATTTGCTGCAGGGTGGTAAGCTGTAGTGCGGGTGTGTTTACACCCGAGGAGACGAGTCAGCTCGGTGAAAAGGTGGGAATCGAACTGACGTCCTCTGTCGGTGGTAATTGTTGCAGGTGTGCCAAAACGCGAAACCCATTGTGATATCAGCGTTTTAGCGACCGTTTCTGCTGATATATCAGATAGGGGCCAGGCTTCGGGCCATCGCGAGAACCTATCTACGCAAGTTAGCAGATATGAATAGTTCTGCGAAGGTGGCAGGGGTCCAACGATATCAATGTGAACGTGCTGAAATCGTGCATCGGGCTGCGAAAATGAACCGATTGGTGATTTTATGTGCCGGTGGATTTTCGCTTTTTGGCACGCAACACAGCACTTGGTCCATTCTCTGATATCCTTGTTGATACTGGTCCACACAAAACGGGTCGATATTAGCTTTTGAGTGGAGCGAATACCAGGATGTGACAGAGAATGTAGAGCGGAGAAAACTTCTCGACGATATTTCTGTGGTACATAAGGGCGTTGGTAACCAGTGGAAATATCACACCATATATGGGCTGTGGATGATGGTAGTGGAACATGCTGAAATTTCAGAGATGACGAATTCCGGAGCTTTAGAAGTTCTTCGTCATTCTCCTGGTCAGCTGCTATACGTGCCAGATCAATTGTAGACGTGGTGTGGATAGCATTGATCTGCGCACGTGAAAGTGCATCGGCTGCCACGTTGGTCGTCCCTTTGATGTGGCGTATATCCGTCGTGTACTGCGATATGAAGTCGAGGTGACGAATTTCTCTCGGCGAATGGCGATCCGGTTTGGTGTTAAATGCGTATACTAATGGCTTGTGGTCGGTATATATGGCAAAATTGGTACCTTCTAGCATATGACGGAAATGCTTAACGGCCAGGTATGCCGCCAATAATTCCCGACTGAATGTGCTGTATTTGGTTTCCGCGGGTTTTAACCGCTTAGAAAAGAAAGACAACGGTTGCCATATACCGTCAACAAGCTGTTGTAGCACACCTCCGATTCCGGAATCGGATGCATCAACGAGTAAACATCGTGGGGCGTCTGGTTTTGGATAAACCAACATGGTAGCGCTAGATAACGCTTTTTTCAGGGCAGCGAAAGAAACGAGTTGATCTTCGGTCAGAGCTATATCTGCGTTTTTGCAGGTTCGCTGACGTAGCAAATCCGTGAGCGGTTGCGCTATTTCAGCGAGGTGGGGCACGAACCGTCGATAGAAATTCGCTAGACCGAGATATTCCCTTAATTTGCGGAGAGATGTGGGTGGTGGAAAATCCACGATGGCCTTGACTTTCTCGGGAAGGGGACGAATTCCATTTTTATCGACTATATGGCCGAGAAAATGAAGGGAAGCAACTCCGAACAAACATTTAGTAGGGTTGATAACAATTCCGAATTTACGTAAACGTTCGAATAGCAGGTGAAGGTGTTGATTATGCTCTTCGTCCGAGTTACTGGCCACGAGTATGTCGTCTATGTAGGCATAGACGAAAGGCAAACCTCTAGTCACCATGTCGATAAACCTTTGGAATGTCTGTGCCGCGTTTCGTAAACCGAAAGGCATACGCAGGAATTCAAACATTCCGAAAGGTGTAGTCACTGCTGTCTTTGAGATGTCTGCAGGTTCGACTGGGATTTGGTTGTATGCTCGCACCAGGTCGATTTTTGAAAAGATGCGAGCTCCATGCAGCGAGCTCGAAAAGTCCTGAAGAAAAGGCACCGGATAGGCATCACTGATAGTGCTTTTATTCAGTGATCGATAATCGCCGCAAACCCGCCAATCGGTCGATGATTTTTTTGGGACGCAGTGTATCGGCGAGGACCAGTTGCTGCTGGAAACGCGGATGATTCCGAGGTCGAGCATGTGCTGGAATTCCCGCTTGACGGCCTGGAGACGATCAGGTGGTAACCTTCTGGGCCTTGCAGCAACAGGTGGACCGCTGGTTTTGATGTGGTGGGTAACGTCGTGCTTTATCGGCTGGTTATGAAAAACTGGCCGGGCGACATCTGGATAATCATTCAGGATGGAACTGTGACGAGTCGTTGTCGTAAGCATTACAGTTGGGCTGACTGTGTCCATTCGAGCGGCTATACCGCGCACAGTAAGCTTGGTGGTGGTGTCGACAAGTCGTCTGTTCTTTATGTCTACCAGGAGACCGAAATGATGCAGGAAATCGGCTCCTAAGATAGGGGTCGGCAGTTTAGCGACGACGAATACCCACTGAAATGTGCGGCGTAGTCCTATGTTTAATGTTAGGGACTGTTCACCGTAGGTTGGAATGGGTGAATGGTTGACTGCCTGAAGACAGACTGATGTCTCTTTTCTTTTTCCAGAAGTGTTGGAGACTGGGATGATGCTGACTTCCGCACCTGTGTCAACCAGGAAACGCGTGCCTGTTACACGATCGCAAACGAAAAACAGGCGACTGTGTGGGTGCGAACCAGGAACTTCCGTCGCGTTCAATTCCTGGCTGTCCCGTTTCCCGAACTGGGTGAGGAAAACGAGCACGGTACCGTACATTTTTGTGCCCGTGTTCCGAATGTTCGGTGGTACCAACACGTGTCATGCGAGCCGCGGGTAGCACTAGGGCTTCGGGACCGTCTGCCATCTCGTCGAGATCGGCTGGTGCTTCGACGCTGGGGACTAAACTTTAGGGCTTGTATTTGGGCTGTGAGAATTTGTATTTGCGCAGCTTGCTGCGTCATTAATGCACGCAAATCTCTGAAGAACTGGTTTGTGCACGGAAAGGATTGGTACTGGGAGCGGCTGGCGTCACCGTCGATACCGTTGGATATCTGTGCGGTACTTCGGCTATTTTGTCAGCTAGCTCCGCCAGTTCTTCAAGGGATGTGTTTTCTCTGGTGGACGCGAGAACAACCTGGGTATTGGAGGGCAGACGCTGGAGAAAAAGTTGCTTGAAGATTTTTTCTGGGAGCGTCTCATCTCCGAGAAGCTGTTTCATTCTCCGAAGAAGCTGGGACGGCGTTTTGTCACCCAATTCTTCCGATATCAGAAGCTGGTGAAGTCTTTTTTGTTGGGATTCTGAGGTTCTGTTTATTAACGTGGTTTTAAAAACTTCATATGAAGCAGAACCGGGTGGTGCCATGATAAGGTCGCGTATCACGTTCGTTATTTCTGGTGACAGAGAACTGATAACGTGAGAAAGTCGAGCCGCATCGCTCGATATTCTGTGAGAGGCAAACTGTGCCTCTATATGGTGAAACCACAATGTCGGGTCGTGGGTCCAGAATGGTGGAATTTTTAACGAGATCGCCGCTTGGAATGCCATGTCGATGTTGGCCGCTGGGTTTTGTTCCGGAGATTCATTGTTTTCGTCGGAATTCTCAGTTGCTTCGTTGCTGGTGATGTGCAAACTGTAATTCTTCGACGCGGTTGATGAAGCTGGTTCCAGGGAAGGCGCGATTCGTTTTACGGGGTCACCAAATGTAGTGGATGCGTGGATGTATTAATAAATACATAAGTGCTTTGTAATAAATTAAAGATTTATTATCACTACATCAATTTGTAAGCAATGTTACACATCGCTTGTACAAAATGCATATTAAATAGTGGTTGCAAATAATACATATTAAAGGAATGCATAATACAGGATACACATTAAAGCAGAATATGTTTGATGGTGTGTGTGTGTGTGCGTGTGTGTAAATCATGCATGACAGAGTCACCTTTCTGAATATTCTTTCGTCGTCCTCATAAATGCGTGACGTTCTCTTAAACGTTGGTTCGGCTTCTCTCTGGTTACCTATTTCTCCGTTCTATTTATAACATCTCAAATAGCCAGAAAAATAGATATACCGCAAGAGTGTTATTGCGTACAGTAGGTCGCTGGTCGTCCTGTTAAACTTCGCCTGACCTGCTCGGGTCAGAGGTCGAAGGGAGACGATCCATCATTTTTTGTCAGAACAAAGAGATTCTGATTTCGCGCCTTTTTGTGCATTGGTATTTTACGACCAATGATTCTTGGGTCTGATTTCGAATCCAAGCTTTGAGAAGGAAGTGCTAATTCTTACAACTCGGGAAATCATCAAAACTGAACGATGCCGGAAAAGATGGTTCTACCCACCAGAATATGCATCTTCAACGTCAAGATATCAGTATTTGTCGAACCCAAGCTGGAGCCTCATTAGCGCCCTTCTCTGGTTGCTGGCTCTGTTCAGTGTGTCCATCTGATTGTTTTGTTTCTCGATGTCGCTCGATGGAAATAGAAAACTGCGAGTCGCGGGGCAATAACAGGAACACAGAGAGAGGAATTATGCTGGCTATCAGGCAGGCATTGGAGAGAGAGAGAGACAAACCGAGAGAGGGAGAATGAGTAAGAGAGAGAGTGGGAGAAAGAGAAGGGGGGAGAGAGGGAGAATGAGTAAGAGAGAGAGTGGGAGAAAGAGAAGGGGGGAGAGAGGGAGACAGATAGGGACAGAGAGAGAAAGAGGAGAAAGAAAGAGAAAGAGAGGAAGACAGAGATAGAGTGGGAGTGAGAGACAAAGAGAGATGGAGAATGAGTAAGATAGAGAGTGGGAGATAGAGGGAGACAGAGTGTGAAAGAGGAGAAAGAAAGAGAGAGGAAGACAGAGATAGAGTGCGAGTGAGAGAGAGAGAGAGAGACAAACAGGCAGGAAGAGAGGGACGGGTGACACAACGGTGCCAGAGACAGGTAGGAGAGAGAGAGAGTCATTTTTCATCGTTTGAGAATAGCAAGTCAGAGGCGGGTATTAGTTCTTCCGTCGTTGTCGACGATGACCAAATACATTACATGGGAGAAGGAGATGGGTAAAGGTGTGTCCGGCAGTGGTCGTCCAGTCCGATACGTGCTGGGAAGTTTCCGCCACAGGTCGGGCAATGGTTGTCTGCTGGGTGTGAAAGCAAAGAGTCGGTTTTGGACCCGCATCATTCAAGCTTTCTTTGCCCTTGTAATCCTTTTCTAGGGTGCAAGATGTATCTGGGTCAATTAGTACCTCTGTCAAGGGAATATGTAATGTTCTTTGGAGTAGTCCAACCGCTTTGGTCCTCCTGTGACACCCACCTCTCATCTGTGAGTCATCAATGGTATCTGCATGCAATAGTATCCACACCCAGGGCCACGTCTTCCACAGGCTGGGTAAACCATGGGAAGGGTAGCAAACGGCCTTTAACCATTGGTGGTCTAGGGCTTGTCTACCTAAGGATGTGAACCGGTTGAGTGTGCTGAGGAAACCACTAGACAGGCTCAACGGACCAGCAAGCTTTGTGGAGGGTGAACTGCAACCTGTCTGTAGTTTTCTTGACTTCATCCTTCAACTGGAATCACATAGGAAGGGCCGAGAGAGTGAGCCAGATGCTATTGTGCAACCATCGCTCACTTTAATTCATGTCACGCTCAATTCAAGACATCACACCATCGCAGAAAGAAAGAGAATGAGAGAGAGTAAAAAGAAGGAAAGAATGAAAGAGAGTGAGAGAGAGAGAGTAAAAAGAAGGAAAGAGAATGAGAGAGAGAGAAAGAAAAGAGAATAAAGAAGGAACGAAAGAAGCTAGGAGGGAAGGAATAAAGTAACGTGATTCTGTAATAATGCATGAAATGAGAGCGGAAGAAAGAAAGAAAGAAAGCGAAGTGATTCCGTAATAGACAAAAAGATGAGAGCGAGGGCGAGAAAGAAAGAAAGGAAGGGAGAAAGAAAGGAAAAGGAAAGAAGGCGAGATAGAAAGAAAGGAAAGAAAGAAAAAATAGAAAGGGAAAAGAAGGTAAGATAGAAAGGATGAAAGCGGAAAGAAAGAAAGGAAGAAAGAAGGAAAGATGGAAAAAAGAAGGAAAAAAAAGAGAAAGATAAGAACAGGGCGAGAGGGAGAGAGAGAAAAAAGAAGGAAGAGGAAAGAAGCAAAGGAGAAGGAGAGATAAGAGCGAGAAAAGAAAAGAGAATGAAGGGTAAGAAGAAGGAAATGAAAAACAGAAAGAAAAATAAAGAAATAACGAAAATGAAAGAAGGAAAGAATGAGAGAAATGAAGGAAGAAAAATCATGTCCTCAACATGATTTCACATTATGCTAGAAATAACAGCCAACTGCCCTCAAATTGGCATTTGTTTTCATTAAATAATTAAAAGGGACATTAAGAAACATTTCTAAAATCTTTTCCCATACGTGGTATTCTTCATTCTAGAAACAGAAGCCGTGTGACTTTCAATTCACTATGTTTGTCATGTAAAAATTTGAAGGACAATTGAGAAGAATTTATAAAAGAAAGAGACCAACATATTTTCTCACATCTTTCTAGAAACAGAAAGCAAGTCCTTCAAAGTTTATAGTTTTTCGGTTGTGAATGAAAGGACACTTCGAGAAGCATCTATATAAAACACTGCTTCTTCTGCCTTCTCTCCAACCCAACATTCTCCCACACTCTTACTAAAACTTTTATATCATTAGCTCTCTCTCTCTCTCTCTCTCTATATATATATATATATATATATACAAAATCAGAAAATGGAGAAATACATCTAAATCATTAATCAACTACCAGATAATACCCAATCACATATTTTATTGAACCACTACATAAGAACATTAAGGTTAAACAAAACAGCGTACATGAATGAGTAATACAATACAATTGGTACAATCATTATAAGAGGATATAAATAAATAAATATAAATAGATATAAATATAAATATGGAGGGTTGAATTTGCAACCCCTATCTCAATTTGTATATATATATATATATATATATTATATATATATATATATATATATATATATATATATATATATATATACACTTTTACTTGTTTCAGTCACGTGACTGTGGCTGTGCTGGAGCACCGCCTTTAGTCGAGAAAATCGACCCCAGGACTTATTCTTTGTAATCCTAGTACTTATTCTATCGAGCTCTTTTTGTTGAACCGCTAGTTTACAGGGACGTAAACACACCAGCATCGGTTGTCAAGCGATGTTGGGGGGACAAACACAGACACACAAACATATACACACACATACATATATATATACATATATACGACGGGCTTCTTTCAGTTTCCGTCTACCAAATCCACTCACAAGGCTTTGGTCTGCCCGAGACTATAGTAGAAGACACTTGCCCAAGGTGCCACGTAGTGGGACTGAACCCGGAACCATGTGGTTCGTAAGCAAGCTACTTACCACATAGCCACTCCTATATGGGAGAGTATTGTAGTTCGCTTGAAGCATTGTGTATTGTTTGTAAAAAAATAAAGTGTCTTGAATGGCACAACAGAGCACTATAATAACTGTTATAATTTAATTATCCATAGTCTGATACAACATTTCGGAATATACTTGAAATACGACAGCACGCACACTGAATGCTCTCAATATAAATAAATAAAAGATCGACTTTAATCCTTTTAGGGTCGATAAATTAAGGGCCTGTTGAGTACTACACCCTCATCCAAAATTTTGGGCCTTGTGCCTAAAATAGAAAAGCATATAAAGATAGGTAAAGGGAGATAATTAGACTTTGCTGTTTGGAATATTACAGGAGGGGAAATACGCATGCGCATTAAACGTGCTTCAAGGATATTGGCTTCCGGTCAAATGTCCTTTGAATGAATTTCTTTTAATCAGCTGATAATAATAATGATATGTTTATAATACTTAAAATAAGGACTTATGATGCATTTTTCAACCAACACATACACATATAAATAACACTATCTTTTACGAGACATTTGCGTAAGTATTAAACAATGAAAATATTCAATGTTTTTTTTTTATTTTTGGTTTTTGGCGCGTAATTCTTTGCTCCTCTTCGCTCTTTTATGAATGCGAGATGTCCATGATTTGTGCAAGATTTGGCTGCTATTTATAGCTACGAAAGAGGTATGTTTATGATTTGTGCGAGATTTGGCTGCTATTTCTAACTATAGAAAAAAGATGTCTATGATCTGTTCGTGATTTGGCTGCTATTTCTAGCTATGGAAGCTACCTTCTGCCCTCTCCGTCGTTGCATGGTTAGATTGTTGTGTGTTTTAGTTTGAGAGATATTCCGAAATACTTTCCAACCACTGAAATGTTTGGAAACCAATACTTTATTTTAATTTATCGATTGTTTCTCGCTATTACTATCGGGTACTATTTAAGAAGAATGGTCCCGGTGCGCGTACTCGCGCATCTGCGCTTACTCTCTGTTTTTGTTTTTTATTTATTTTGCTAGATAGTCGTTGTAGGATCGACTAGTCACGACTAGCTAGCGCGAATGAGCGAGTGCGCGCACCGGGACCACTCTTTATAAATAGTACCTTAATTTCGATGTGTGTCCAACCAACTAGTAATTTGTTTCCTCATAACTTTCTGAAAGTACCTTTTCAGATGGTGGAGATAAGGATTAAGTAGGAATTTGTTGTGAAAAGAAAAGTACAACTGAATGGAGGTTGTGGATAATTTATACACGTCGAGTTTATTTCCTCATACCTGTAGATTGAAAATTATGCTGAAAAATAAGGCCAAGTGTCGAAATAGCTCATCCACATAAGTTGGATATTATTCATTTTGAGGGGGATTTTTAAAAATTATCTTCACCACTCATTTGAAAATTTGGGGGGCATAGTTTCGATTGCCTGGGGGGCATAGTTTCGGTTGTAGTAGCACAGGCGAAACTTCGCCTTATGGGCGATCCGTCGGTATAGGTACCATAAGTAAAGGACGTGGTTTTGTTTACATTTCCGAAGATAGCAGAAACCCTTTTCTCCCACCCATAACACAAACCCTAACCCCCCATATATATATAAAAAAAAAAACACTTTCTTGAAATGTATCCGGTACTTCCGGTACCCATATCGAAGTTGCGCCTAATAATGTTTACCGTCGTTAAAGGATGAATTTGTTTTTGTTCGTTAATAAAATATAAATTCTTATTTGGCAAAATATTTTTAGATGGTGAAAGAGAAAGTATTAAAAGGTGAAATAATCGACAGAAGAAAAAGGGAATTACTTCACCAACGAAACAAAGGGAACGAAAGAAGTGGGAAAGGATTAACCAGTAGAAGATGGGTGGCGGGGGGTTTAATCTTTTATACTTTTAATGGTTTTTTTCTTTCTTTCCCTAAAAATCTGTTGTTAAATAAAAAATCTATATTCTATGAAAGTAAATTGTCCTTCAAAAAGTGTATTTTACGATAGAAACCAGAAGTGGCGACAGTAATATACGAATATTTCATGAAACCCGTTTGATATTCGATTGGGGTGTTCCTGTGTGGGTCTCGGCAACTTGTATACCCCCGTTAAATTGTCAGCGATTCACTCAGTTTTGTTGATCCAAATGATGACAGCATCCATACACAGACTATAGAAGGACGATGGATGTTCACGAAGAAGGAAGACGATGATGTGGAATTACTCTTTTACTTGATTCAATCACCTGACTATGGCCATCAGAACTTATTTTTTTTAGCCTAGTTCTTATTCTGTTGTTGCCTTTTGACGAATCATTAAGCTATGAAGAACTAAATACAGCAACACTGATTGTCAAGCGGTCACGGGACACAAACACACACACACGTGTGTGTGTTTGTGTACGACGGGGATCTTTCAGTTTCTGTCTACCAAATCCGGCCCCACAAAAAAAAAAAAACTCGGATTTTTTTGCGTGGTATCAAGTACCCTGACCTCCTAGTATGCTGCAAAGTTCTTATTTTTGTTCCGAAAAGTGGGGAGGGGGTTCGCCCACCATATCCCGGAATCATTGGAATTTTTTTTTTCTTACTCAAAATCGTGCGAGTGAAAGAATCAAATAATACCTAAGTGATGTTTCATTTGCAGATGAGACTGGGGAAGAGAATTGGATCAAAATTTACCATAACTTTTTTTCTGATACAAATGAAAGAATAATTTATCGACACAAACAAAAATTAATTGATGGATATATACTTCAGCAATTTTCATCAATTTCATGGCCTTTTTTTGTGTGTGTGTTTAAAAAGAGTTTTTTTTACCCTACCCGTTTAAGTGTATAGTACAGAAAAAGAATTTGACTCATGCAAGCATAAAAATTTTCACAATAAAACGATGGTGATGATAATGATGTGCAAAACAAGTACCCGCTAAGAAAAACCACTTTTCCATTCTTTTGTGGGTCAGGCAGACGTTTTTCTGCCAGATGGCCTTCTTCTTGTGAACCCTCACTAGTTTCCAAGCAAGGTAATATTTCCCCATGTCTGCACATATTTTCATGTTGATGTGCATTGACATGTGTTAAGTGATATGAAGACACAAAAACACACAGGACTACCTTCTTTGAGTTTCTGTGTATGAAATCCACTCAGATGGCTTTAGATGCACTGCTGCTATTAAAGAAGACACTTGCTCAAGGTGCTGCTCTGTGAGACTGAACTTGAAATCACATGGTTGGAAAACAAAGTTGTTCAAATTTTTTTTACCTAATTTTCTTGGCTTTTCATCATTCATTAATGTTTATTCTTGCTTCATCTATCATAAAAAATGTAGTTCCAGCAGTTCTCCATGTGACAACATGACCTACTAGAAATAACAGCACATTTCTCTTCAATTTCTCCTATGGGTTACAAATATTGAAGACTGTATTGAATGACATAATTATAGATATAGAATGTTAGAGAAATAGACAGGATGTTCATGGATGGAATGTCTATGATCACATGTCTGCTCCTGTGAGAACTGACCTGGATCTAAACAACAATGTCAAGTTATATTTCTGGAGAAAGATTAATGTTAGTGTCCACCATTCTGTAGTTTTATTTTAAAACTCTTACACAATGTGAAGGTGTCAGTGGAGTTTACAAATATAGAAGCTTCACACAATATTCTATGATGTAAATTTTAATAAATGAAGTTCATTGTCATCTTTTGATATATGTTGTCTATACTGGAAGCGATTCGATGGTTTGAGCTGGGTTGGCAAGCTGGGGAGTTGCAGCACACTCCAGTGTGAATTTTTATGGTTCCGAGAGCTAAATGCCCTTCCTCATGCCAACCACCTCACAGTTCACATGTTGCTTTTATGTGGTGCCACTTTGACATGGCACTGCACATCTGCTTTTATGAAGAAAGGTCACAAGTGTTTTTTGCCACCAGACGGATGAGTCTGAATATTTCTGAGGAGTACAGGTCTTCTTGGGTACAGCTGGGTGCCAGGCATCTTTGTCTTTATCATATCACCTGAAACTCTCCCATATCTTCTTGGGTGTCCCACTTCCATCTACTTTGAGAGATTGGCATTTCTTTATGGAACTCCTTCGTTAAAGTAAATGTTTGTTTCTGCAGTTTATCTCCATAGAATTGAATCTCTATTTTATAAGTAGCCTCTACACTTTACACTGCTGTTTCTCTATAATTTCAGAACATCAGATGACAGAAGAAGCATCCTCAATATCTACCGTGTTTTAAAGACTAAAGGAAAATATTATACAAAACAGATGCATAACGTGGTTTTTACAAATCTGTGGAAGAATTCCTCTGAAACTTTTGCTCTGAAATAATATTATTAGCCAAATTTCTGAACATTGCTGACTAGAGTTGTCAAGAAGATAAGACTGTGTGCTGATTAAAGTTGGATAAATTTATGAAAGTGTTGCTAAACAAAGGTAACATTGGACAGAAATACAGCAGCAGAAGTGTATGTAAGGAACAAAGTATAAAAACAAAAGCAAGAAAAATATATTAACTGGGATTTGAGAGGAAAAGTAACAGAAAAGAGAGAGAAAAAAATTATAGAATAGATTTTCCCCTTAACACCTCATAAAAGAGATGAGATCATATGACTGAGGTATCTGTGCAAATCCTTTTTTCGAAAAAGTAACCCAATTATGCACAAACATATTCATACGGGAGAGAAATCATATCAGTGTGTTATCTGCGGTAAATCATTCTCTGCAAGTAGTACCCTAACAACACACATACGTATTCATACTGGAGAGAAACCGTATCATTGTGATATCTGTGGTAAATCATTCTCTAACAGTAGTCACTTATCTACACACAAACATATTCATACTGGAGAGAAACCATATCACTGTGGTATCTGTGGTAAATCATTCTCTGACAATAGTAACTTAACAAAACACACACGTTTTCATACGGGAGAAAAACCATATCATTGTGATATCTGTGGTAAATCATTCCCTTACAGTAATAGCTTATTAAGACACAGACATATTCATACTAGTGAGAAGCCATATTACTGTGATATCTGTGGTAAATCATTTGACAGTAGTCAATTTTCAAGACACAAATGTATTCATACTGGTGAGGAACCATTTCATTGTGATATCTGTGGTAAATTATTCTCTCAACGTGGTACTTTATCTAAACACAAACGTATTCATACAGGAGAGACATCATACCACTGTGATATCTGTGGTAAATCATTTGACAGTAGTCAATTTTCAAGACACAAATGTATTCATACTGGTGAGGAACCATTTCATTGTGATATCTGTGGTAAATTATTCTCTCAACGTGGTACTTTATCTAAACACAAACGTATTCATACAGGAGAGACATCATACCACTGTGATATCTGTGGTAAATCATTCTCTAGCGGTGTTCACTTATCTACACACAAATATATTCATACTGGAGAGAAACCGTATCATTGTGATATCTGTGGTAAATCATTTTCTGACAGTAGTAACTTAACAAAACACGTACGTCTTCATACGGGAGAGAAACCATATCATTGTGATATCTGTGGTAAATCATTCTCTAACAGTAGTCAGGTTGCAGTGCACAAATGTACTCATACAGGAGAGAGGTCATATTGTGATATCTGTGGTCAATCATTCTCTCAACGTGGTGCCTTATCTATACACAAACGTATTCATACAGGAGAGAAACCATATCAATGTGATATCTGTGGTAAATCATTCTCTAACAATGGTCACTTATCTACACACAAATATATTCATACTGGAGAGAAACCATATAATTGTGATATCTGTGGTAAATCATTCTCTTACAATAATAGCTTAACAAAACACATACGTTTTCATACTGGAGAGAAACCGTATCATTGTGATATCTGTGGTAAATCATTCTCTAACAGTAGTCACTTATCTACACACAAATATATTCATACTGGAGAGAAACCGTATCATTGTGATTTCTGTAGTAAATCATTCTCTGACAATAGTAACTTAACAAAACACATACGTCTTCATACAGGAGAGAAACCATATCATTGTGATATCTGTGGTAAATCATTCTCTCAAAGTAATGACTTAAAGAAACACAAACCTATTCATACAGGAGAGAGGCAATATCATTGTGATATCTGTGGTAAATCATTCATTCAACAGAGTGCTGTATCTATACACAAACGTACTCATACAGGAGAGAAGCCATATCACTGTGATGTCTGTGGTAAATCATTCTCTCAAAGTACTGACTTCAAAAGACATAAACATATTCAAACAGGGGTGAAAGGAAAAGGGTAGTTTCTATGGTTTCTTGTTTGCTATATTTAATATTCCTGTGTTGTAAATTGTGATGAAAGTATTTCCAAGAATTTTAGATTTTTTCCATTTGTTTATGCAGTTTCCTTTCCATGATGTAAGGGCCTCTATACCAAATCTCCTCCTCCTGACAACCCCACACATTATTCTTTTATTCTTTCTTGAATATCGCATCCTGTAATTACAGCATATTTTATTGTTTATTGTATTTTAAATGCTTTACTCATTAAATACGTTATACAATGACATAAGTTATTAATTATTTTATACTCAGGAATATTGTAAAGTTGTCAAATATGTACATAAACAATGACCCCCAAATACAAAACAGAAGAGACACAAAGGAAGAACATGAGGCATAAGTACAGTTTAGTGCCCCACACCAGACTGATTCCTTGTTAGCTTTTCAATAATGGTTTCTTTAAATTAAACTTTACAGAGATGAGTTTTCAAATGTCCAGATAAGGATTATTTTCATAAAATTGAGAACAAACATTTTGGAGGAGATTCTTATTCTCAACCCCAGCCTGTTTTTATCAACACTAACTTCAGAACTCGAGGTAACCTACCAGCCTCTTGTTCAACTATGAATCTGGTGATACACAAGCCAGACTGGCTAATTTCTCATGAGAAAACAGGGGAGACAGAGGAGAACTTGTGAATGTCCAGTTCTTCCTAGGTAACGAATGAACTTAACAACATAGGCTGGCAGTTAGTGATTTGAGACTTAGAGCTTGTCTGCAAGATTTCCTAGTCTGTTCCAAGTCAAGTAATAAATCTCCCAGTCTCTCATGCAAAAGACAGACCTAACATGGTTATAAGGAGAACTGGAAACTGAAGACACCATTTCAAAGAACCCTATATTCACAAAGGTCGTACAGTATGTCTGTACACGTCAAGGAACCTAGACATAGTTACAATGTGCAAAACAAGTAAACAACACCTGTGATTATTAATGGGGACAAAGGGATATACGAACTCACTCACACATGCAGCTGTGTACATATATGTGTATATGTATAACAGGAAAATAGAAATGTTTTTAGTGTTGATTCCTCATATTTCATTTTCTCATTGCAATTTACATACGTAAAGATGTAAGGAATTTCCCATTAGATATTAATCAGGAGCATCACGGATTATCCTTAAGAAGCAAGGAGAGGGATATAAATAGATTTTCATGCACACATTCAAATATATATATATATATATAATCAGCAGTCACATACAGTTCATACGTATATATACATGAACAAACATATATCATCTCATCAGAGAGAGAGTCTGCTTAGATGAGATGCAGTTTGGTTTTGTGCCGAATAAAAGCACCATTGATGCCATATTCCTGGTTCGACAATTGCATGAGAAATACCTAGCTAAAGATAAACCCCTCTACATAGCTTTCGTGGACTTGGAGAAAACCTTTGACAGGGTTCCCCCGATCCCTTATCTGCGGAAACTGGAGATTGACGAATGGTTAATTAGGGCTATACAGGCCCTATACAGAGAGGCCATTAGCAAAGTTAGGATTGGCAAAGAGTATAGTGAAGAATTCTGGGTAGAAGTAGGGGTCCACCAAGATTCAGCCCTCAGTCCCCTTTTATTCCTCATAGTCCTCCAGGCAATAACAGAGGAATTCAAGATGGATTGCCCCTGGGACATCCTCTATGCTGATGACTTAGCCCTCGTAGCAGAATCACTACCAGTACTAGAGAAGAAATTTTGTGTGTGGAAGCTAGGTTTAGAATCAAAAGGCCTTAGAGTCAATGTGGCAAAGACCAAAGTTCTAGTAAGTAGGAAGGCAAACTCACCACACACCCCTTCAGGAATATCCTATATAGGACAGACTTCTTTCAAACTGAAAGTATTGTCTCACATTACAATAGAGACGTAATACTGAAATAATGTAAGAGATGAGAGATTGCTCTAGGCTCGCATTAGGCAAGAAGTTGAACGTTTTTTTGGGCCTGTGACACTGTGAAACTATCCAACAGAGCACATTAGTAAAAAACACCATCTCACCTGGAAATCCATCAAAGACCTATCAGGCAAAAATTCTGGGTCATCAATTAGAATTAAAGGGGGATCAGCTAAGAAGCGTTTAGAAAATTGGTCAACCCATTTTAAAAACCTCCTTGGGAAGAATGCCAAAATCCCTGATAACCCCACTCTTCCAAGTGTGCCTATATCAGACACGCTGGACATCAACACCTCCCCTTTTACCATATTTGAACTAACAGCAGCCACCAAGCAACTAAAAGCCTCAAAAGCATTTGGTCCCGACAACATCCCAGCTATAATTTGGAAGGATGATAGATTTCACACACTTTTGCTCAACCTCTGCAACCACACACTTTCCACCTTTGTCGCTCCAAAGATTTGGCACTAATCTCAAATCATCCCAATACCCCAAAAAGGCGATTTATCCCTCGTCACCAACTACAGGGGTATATCTCTAATGTCAATTGCTGCAAAACTGTACAACAAACTGATCCTAAATCGTCTTGTCCTTTTTGTTGAACCTTTGCTCCGAAAGAACCAAAATGGATTCAGACATGGGCGCTCAACGCTGAGCCAGATACTATGCCTACACAGACTTATTGAAGAATCAAAAGCATTTAATCGCGATCTTGCAATGGTATTTATAGACTTTTCTAAAGCGTTCGATTCTGTAGATAGGTACAAGATGTTTGAAATCCTTAAGCTCTGTGGGATACCAGACAAAATCATTTCTGCCATCAAAGTCCTCTACACAGATACGTCTTCAACCATCTTAACCCCTGACGGAGAAACATCATCTTTCTCAATCAAAGCTGGAATACTGCAGGGAGACACACTCTCCCCATTTCTTTTCATCATTGTTGTTGATTATGTGCTACGTATGTCAGTTGATAACATCTCTGGCAAGGGCTTTGAAATAAAACCAAGAAGTTCCAGACACCCAGCTGAGTACTTGACAAACACTAACTTTGCTGACGACATCACTCTTATCAGTGATTCTCTCTTCAATGCCCAGTCTCTTTTACAATCTCTTGAACAAGCCTCAAATTGTGTAGGTCTTTACCTCAATGAGGCCAAGACTGAATACATAAACAAGTGCCTGTCCAACAGTGATTGCATCATCCATACTCTCAACAATACGCCCTTAAATATGGTTTCTGATTACAAATATCTTGGGTCATACATATCATCATCTGGAAAAGACTTTCTAACTAGAAAGGGTATGGCCTGGTCAGCCTGTAATGTCATGCATAAGATCTGGTCATCAAATCTAAGTAGAGACTTCAAACTTGAAATATTCAAAGCCACAGTCGAACCAATTCTACTATATGGCTCAGAAACCTGGACGTTATCAAAGAAGCTTGAGAGGCGGTTGGATGGAACCTACACTCGCCTCCTTATGAGAGCTCAAAATCTCTCGTGGAAGCGCCATCCAACCAAAATGCAAATATATGGGAAACTACCACCTGTGTCATCTCTTGTGAAAGGTAGGAGAGTCCAGTTTGCTGGACATTGTTGTAGAGCTGAAAAAGAGGTAATTTCTACTCTTCTCCTCTGGAAGCCATCTACTCGCAATACCAGAGGGCGCACACTCTCCTACCCTGATGTAATCTCCAGGGATACAGGCATCCAGCAACAGGACCTCCATAATGCCATGATGGACCGTGAAGTCTGGCGTAGCATGGTAAATTCCATTGTCTTGACCACGGTCGAACAATGATGATGATGATGTGACACTGCATGGACCCAAAGTAAGGCATGTTTAAACTGAACCAATGTAAAAGATTGCTTGGCGCCCACATTAGACAAGAAGTAAGAAATTATTTTGAAAAAAGTTAAAATGTAAAAATTTGGTGAGGAACAGGGAATTGAAAATGGGAGATATTTTATTATTTTTTTTTTGCATAATTGGAATGTCCGTGATCGAAAACAGGAATCTGCTGGAAAAGAAAGAAAGAAAAGTGATGGGGGGTTGACATGCTGGTGTACTTGTAAGCATTAACCGATTTGGCTGGTATTTCTAGCACGTCTTGCTACCACTGAACAGGTATTTGCGAATAGCTGTCGCGTAGTAGCAGCGTGTGCTACACTAACGTTATTGTTGGGCCCCTCGTATCATTAATAATATCTGATACGAGTTCCCATTTTGTGTGTTTTATTTTTTAATATAAAATATTTAAAAAGAGATGAATCTTCCTAATTTTTTACATTCTTCGGATCTTTTCACTTTGAGCGGCAAATTTTTAACATAATTTCTAGGTAACTAAAAAATTTAAAACTTCGTATACTGGTAGAATGTGTTTATAAAACATCTTTTTCTCTTGGCTTTATTGAGAAAATTCTATAGTTTGTAAGATATTTGGTCTTTAATTTCTTGCATTTCGGCAATTTCAACCAGTCAATGAGGTCAAACGCTTTAGGGCCAGCTTACATTCAATTGCTGCATCCCCTGTGATGCTTTTGTGGCTTCTCCAAGGTTTTTCACCCCAGTTGTTCCACATTTTTCATCCGATTTTGATGTTTTTTTTTTTATTAACTGGCAAATTTATCCAGGCAGGTCACTACTGCATTACTGATGCCTAGAGATACCCACATTTAGGAGAAAAATCGATAAAACTGAAGGGACCCTCCACACCACCACATTTTGCAAAAAAATGTCAAAAGTTGCACATGAGAAAAGTTTTTACACTTTTTTTCTCGACTATTTTCAGCTTTATACCAGCATTTTAGAAAAAAATCTTTCATGCCTGAACTCATTTTTGTGTGGGGGTCGGGTGGAATAAAAGTTGTCTCTACAAAGAAGCAATTTAAAATAAATATACCTTAGTTGTGTGAGAAAATATATATATTCTGATGATGAAATAAAGTATCTTTAAAAAAACAAAACATCCTAACAGACTGGTATGTGTGTGAGAGAGATCAGAAGCATAAAAGTATATTTATTTTAAATTGCTTCTTTGTAGAGAGACAAATTTTATTTTTGCTCTTTTTTCCTCCTCAAACAAAAATTAGTTCGGGCGGGAAAGACTTTTGCTTTCCCTAAAACGCTGCTATAAAGCTGAATATATTTGTCGAAAAAGAAAAGTGTATTTTGTTCAGAATTAATCCATTTATAGGTAGGCAAAGAGGTAAGTAGTAATTTGTCTATATATATGTACATACTATATATATACTAGCAGTATCACCCGGCGTTGCTCGGATTTGTAAAGGAAATAATTATATAAGCATTTTTAGAGTTACTTCCCTTATATAAACCGAGCAAAAAATGCATTAAAAATGCGGAAAAATTATGGTAAATTTTTTTAAAATCGTAGACTCATCATAGACGCGCGCTAATTCCCAGAAGGGCTCGATATGAATCACGACTATAAGATACCCGCTTTTGGTTAAACTGCACCGCAAAATGTGGGAGTAATTAGGAATCTAAATCGGAGTAGACAGATACACACACAACTTCAGTTTTATATATAAAGATATATATATATATGCATACACTACGACTTCAGAAAAAATATATTCAGCGTAAAATATACACAATATGTCACATTCTCTATATATTTAATAACCAACCATGTAACTCACACTTTGGAAATTGTATTTCTGTAAAATGTTGGGAATGGGTAAAATATCCGAGAGTTCCATTCCACCCCGTTTTCCGAACCCGAAAAAGGGTTTTGTGGCATATTAGGAGGTCCCTGGAATTCATTCAACGAAAAAAAAATCCAAAGATTCCAGAATGGGGGGATCCGGTTTCCCAACTCCCCCCCTTTTTTTCCGAAGCATATTAGGAGGTAAAGTACTTGATTCCACGCAAAAAATCCGAGTTTTTTTTTTTCTTAGTGAAAATCGTGCGGGTGAAAGGATCAATGGGGGTAGGGGTGGGGAAATTTCCGAGGCTTCCACCCCATCCCATTTTCTGGACCCCAAAAAGGGTTTTGCGGCATATTAGGAGGTTACCGGAATTCATTCAACGAAAAAAAAATTCCAATGATTCCGGAATAAGGGGTGGGGGACGGTTTCCCACCCACCCCCTTTTTACGAACAAAAATAAGTTTGCAGTATGTTAGGAGGTCAGGGTATTTGATTCCACGCTAAGGCGGCGAGCTGGCAGAAACGTTAGCATGGCGGGCGAAATGTGTAGCCGTATTTCGTTTGCCGTTATGTTCTGAGTTCAAATTCCGCCGAGGTTGACTTTGCCTTTCATCCTTTCGGGGTCGATAAATTAAGTACCGGTTACGCACTAGGGTCGATGTAATCGACTTAATCCGGGTACTTGACGAAACATTGCCATATGGCAATGTTTCGTTTGTCGTAGCACACGTTTCCGTCGATTTCCGTAAAAAATGTAAACACTGAATCGGCCATACATACATACATACACACACACACATACATAGATACATACACACACATACACCGAGTAAAAAATTACACTGAATCGGCCATACATACACACACACATACAGATACATACACACATACATACACACACACATACATAGATACATACACACACACACATACATATACACATACACCGAGTAAAAAATTTCAGTTATCTCTCTCTTTCACACATTACTCTCTCTGTCTCTTCGCACACACTAACAGAAGCACTGTCTGTCTCCCACACCCCATCAAACACACACACGGGGACTTCAAAAAGAAATTCCCTTCCTCTTAGTCTCTTTCGCTCTCATTACTTCAAATATTCCCACAAAGCCATATGTAAAAAAATAAAAGTTTTTTACGGAAATCGACGGAAACGTGTGGTACTACAAACGAAACATTGCCCGAAGGGTATTTAAAAGTGTTTAGTTAACTAGAAATTGTGTTGACATATGCCGTTCAAAAGGAAAAAATCCTAGTAAAGAACTAGGTATTTGATTCCACGCAAAAAATTAGTGTTTGCAGCATTAAATATTCCGGGACAGGAGAGACGCATGCGCATTGAACCTGCTTCCGCCTTCTTGATGACTTGCAGTAAAATGTCTGGCGTCTGAGTTTCTCTTAATTCAGCTCAAAATAAAGCATTATAATGCATTTCTCAACTACTACATATACAACAACACTATCCTTTATGAATCATTTCCGTAAGTATTAAACAATTCAATGCTTTTAATTCTGGAGACTTTCGGTTTTTGGCGTCTCAATTCTTTGTGTCTGTTCTCTGTTTTATGAATATGAGATGACCTTGATTTGTGCGGGTTTGGCTGCTATTTCTACCTATGGAAGACAGTTGTCTATGATATGTTCGGGATTTTGACATCTATTTCTAGCTATGTAAGGTACCTGCAAGGTGGTAATGTAGAAGATGATTGCTACTTACGAGGGACGTTCAATAAGTAATGACCCTGACCCACTTGCAGTTGATTGATCTTGCTGAAATTTTACATGTGCAATTATTCATATCTCTATGGATTACATGGCGAATTACAGCTCTGAACTAATTGTGGTTTCTGATTTCCAGGTGTTTGAACTTAGTCAAGTGTGAAATGGAGCCTTTAGAGTGTCGAGCAGTGATCCGTTTTTTGTATTTGAAAGGACGCACACCATGGGAGACTTTTGATGAAATGAAAGTAACTCGGTTAATATAGGGCGTTACGCATATCAGAAAATCAAAAAAAAATGTGTGTAATATGTGTAAAACAACTTGCTCTAAACGAATATGACAAAAAAAATGCGCTCTCGCGAAAGAGGGGTGGGGGAGAGGCCTCGGAAAATTTATATCGGGAATTTCCGAAAGTGTCTGAACCGGGCACAAAAACAAAAACAGCGTAATAGGTGTAAAACAACTTGCTCTAAACGACTATCATGAAAAAAATGCGCGCTCGCGAAAGGGGGGTGGGGGAGAGGCTTCGGAAATTTCACATCTTCAGTCCACGGCCTTTAAACTAAGAAAAAATAGTGTAATTGGTGTAAAACTACTTGTTCTAAACGAGTATCAAGAACACACACTCACACATGAATCATAAACTCCGTATTTTTGTACATATTTCGCAAAAAAAAAAAAATAATAAAGAGAAGAAATTCTGGTGATGATGCCCCATCATATGACCTTGTAAAACGCTGGCATCGTGAATTCAAACATGGTCGGAACTCTGTGGAAAAGGCTCCCAGATCTGGTCGCCCCCTTCTGCCATTGATGAGGCATCTGTCCGTCAAGTTGAGGCCGCCATTTTGGAAGATGGCGCATAACTATTCACCAAATAGCCCATTAGGTCAAGATTAGTACCGGGTCTGTGGAAACTATCATTCATGACCCTTTGCATATGCAAAGGTTGTCTTCCAGATGGATTCCCAGGTTGTTCACACCTTTTCAGAAGCAAGAACGCGTCGAGTGCTCGAGGATGAATTTGGAGATGTGCCAAGAAGATGAGTCAAAGTTTTTCAAAAGACTGATTGCACAGGATGAAATATGGGTCCATCACTATGATCCAGAGACCAAAGCCCAGTCAATGCAAGGGAAGCACCGTGACTCACCTCCTCCAAAAAAGGCATGGGTGCAGCCCTCCACTGGCAAGGACATACTCACAGTCTTCTGGGACCAGGATGGAGTAGTGATGACAGATTTCCTGGCAAAGTGTACCACAATTACAGGAGCCTATTATGCTTCATTTTTGAGGAAATTAAGAGAAGCTATCAAAATCAAGAGGCGGGGCAAGATCAGCAAAGGCATCCTCCTCCTGCAGGACAACGCTCCGGTCCACAACTTGCGTGTCGCCAGATCAGAAGCACAGGCGTGCGGCTATGAACTCCTCCCCTATCCCCCTACTCTCTTGACCTTGCACCCTCTGATTTTCACCTCTTCCCAGCCATGAAGTTGTTTTTGAAAGGAAAACGTTTCCCAGGTGATGCAGCCTTGATTTCTGAAGTCACGTCGTGGTTGGAGGACCAAGCTGGGGTCTTCTACAAAAACGGTCTTCAGAGCTGCATCAAACGATGGGAGAAATGCGTAACTCTGGGTGCTTCCTATGTAGGAAAAGACTAATAACTGTGCCAAGTTTCGTTCCTCTACTGCTATGGGAAGTGGGTCAGGGGCATTACTTATTGAACGCCCCTCGTATCAATCTCAGAAAGGCAAAAGATACATTTGGTTTGGGTGATATTTGAACTCGGAACGTAAGGGAACATAACTAAATAGCACAAAGATATTTTGTTTGGTGCTCTATCGATTTTTCTATCTATATTCCCCTCCATCCATCTCTGTATTGAGTATATATATATTACTTTATTATTTCAGTGTGCACTCAATGACTATAATGTTTTGCATCTTTGGATATGGCTGCCCTGGTCCTGGTAAAGCATATACAATGGTAGTTGGTAATGTAGAAGATGAGATGATGGGTATGATTCCAAGAGCTGCTATTCAGGTGTTTGAAACAGTTGAATTATTAGTTGAGAAAGGTTAGACGGTAAGTTTCTATTTAAAAACCTGATATATAAAAAAATCTTACATTTTGTGAATCTTCTTGGTGATTATTCAAGAGTTTATAACTGATTGTGAATATTGGTATGGTTTTATTTTTCTGTTAAAATATGCTGCCTTGTATAGTTTTAGCTGCTGTTTCCTTAACTGAGTCAATTGTCTAATCTGTTGTTTGTCAGTTCAACAGTGATTATTTATCTTCATTTGAAATTTTTTATTTGATATCCTCAGTGGTTCTTATTTTGATTTGCTGTCTAGATCTGATCTATCAACCATCCCACTTGTGGTTATCTGGTATCTAGTCCCACACTAACTACATAACTTCATCATTGTATCTCATGCCACAATATTTTGGCTGACATGAAATTGTACCATGTATTAACAGCTGTAAATTGAAAACTGGGTTTTTGAATTCATTAGTACCACATAACTAGCTGTGTTGTCAGCAATTTCTTTCTGGTCGTTTAATGTCGTTGGGCCACATAGACTATATTCTTTTTTATACTAATTTCCTTAAATCTCAGAGGAAGAAATATGTAAAGTTATCCTTGGCAGGTTAAAATTTCAAATTTAGAAGGATGTTGCCAGCAATGTGTGATTTCTGATTCAGTCCTATTGCATGGCACCATAGGCAAGTAAATGCAGGCTAAACAAGACCTTGAGAAAGAATTTGTGAGCTGGAAACTATAAAACCTGTTGTACATGTCATCATTGTGACTGTCATTTAATGTCCACTTTTCATTTCTTACATGAGTCAGATGGAATTTGTTGAGGCATATTTTCTTTTGCTGGATGCCCCTCTTGTCATTATCTCTTGTCTGTTTGCAAGCAAGGTAACATTTTTTGATAGCTAGCCATGTTTTTCATGGAAAACTAGAAACAAATAACCTTTGTATGATGATGATGTCTAGATAAGGTCACACGTGTACAACTGGATTTTTTCAGTTTCTGCCTACCAAATCCACTTGCAAGGCCTTGATTGTTCAGGGCTTGTGGTAGAAAGCACTTGGCCCAACGTGCAACTATGTGTGGTTGAACTGAAACCCAAACCATGGGCATTGTTAAATGTTGTTCTTATGAACTGAAGTTATCTGTGGTTATCTGGTATCTAGTCCCACACTAACTACATAACTTCATCATTGTATCTCATGCCACAATATTTTGGCTGACATGAAGTTGTACCATGTATTAACAGCTGTAAATTGAAAACTGGGTTTCTGAAAATTTAAGATGTTATTAAATGTTGCTGTTGTGAATTTAAGATATTAGATGTTCTGATATCCATGCAGGTATGGAAAGGTGGAGGACTTGAAAACGATGATGATGATTTTGATTTTATCAGAAATGAAATCTGTGATAACCTATTTTGATTTCTATTTTAAATGTTTGAACAACATAGGACAGAAGCCTTGAGTTATTTTTAATCAATAGGAAAAAGGTCAGGTTCTTGATTACTTAGGACTAAGAACAACAAAAATGGAAATGAAAAAAAAAAGGACAGTAAAGCAATTTTTATCATGGGAAATATCCCGGTAGCATTTAGGCTGGAAGTTATTTTTAAGAAACAGGTCTTGAGGGAGAAAAGTATATATGTAAAGTAATAAATGACATTTAAATTTTCATTTGAATGATGGAGATTAAAGATTTTCCATTCTTGATTTGTCAATCGTAATTTTATGGAAATTGTGTGTGTGTGTATATACTCAAATATCGCAGGCTTATCATATATTTTAACTTTTACTAATCTGTTTTGTCAAACCATTTGATAACATAAAAAGTAACAATTATTTACTCAATGTTGTGAAAACTTATTCAGTTAAGTAATGGCACACACACACAGGTGCTGCATTCATGATCATAAAATTGTGGTTTTGATTCCTGGAATGAGTGATGCATTGTGTTCTTGAGCAAAACACTTAATTTCATGTTGCTGCTGGCAAAGATGAGTAATCCTGTGACAGACTGGCATCTTATCCAGGAGTGGGAGAATATATACGCCACAGAATTCAAGATATTGGTTTTATGAGCCCATGTCATGGGAAGGACTTTTTCATGTATTTGTGTGTGTATATATCTCTGTGCCAAAGGCATGTAAAAAGTACTATCTGAATATGATCGATGCCAGGCTCGCCTAACTGGCTCCTGTGCCGGTGGCACGTAAAAAGCACCCACTACACTCTTCGGGGTGATTGTTGTTAGGAAGGGCACCTAGCTGTGGAAACATTGCCAGATCAGATTGGAGCCTGGCACAGCCGCTGGCTTTCCAGACCTTTGTCAAGCCATCCAACCCATGCCAGCATGGAAAATGGACATTAAATGATGATGATGATATATATATACACACACATGTATATGAATAATATGCTTACATTATAAGAATTTTAAAAATTTATGAGAATTGAAGTAAATTTTTTTTCATGGAGGAACTCAAAATAGATAAAGCTTTCAATAACAGCAAGTAGAATATTGGGTTAAAAGAAATCCTTCGATGGAACAAAGGTCAACCCACATCTGTTAATACGACAAATGCGTCTGTCTCATGGGCAGCCTTTAACTCTTTCCTATTCAAAGGGCCTTTTCTTTTTACGCCTGATATTCTACACACTATTTTATATGAGGGGTACTGAAAAATTCCTGATTTTGGGTAAAAGAAAATACATTGGGGAACAGTTATGATTTTATTGAACATATTCACCTCTCAGATTCACACACTTTTTGCAATGGTCCTTCAGTTTTTCTAAGCCCTATAAAAGAACTAAGAAGGTTGGGCCTCCAGCCAAGCCTTTCATGATACACTTAAAACCAGGAACTTTTCAGCACCCCTTGTGTTTGTGTGTGTGTAAAGTTTATGTTCAGTTAAATGAAGGAAAGAAACTGGAGAGTTAAGATAATTATTTATCATTAAAAGATTGTTAATCTTTACTTCTTACAGCCATTTCCATTAGTGCTCAATAGGTAAATTACGAATTTATGCTTTAAGTTTGCATTTATGTGTTATGAGCATAATTTCATCAGAGAAAGATATACATGAAGATATTACACGTGGACCCTTCCATTCTTGCAAGCAGACTAAATAAGGAGTTATTATTTTTGTATTCTTATGTGTGGGTGAATGGTTGACAGATCATTTGGAATATGAGTAATAAGGTAAAGAATAAAATAAAAAGTAAAATTAAAATAAAGAAAATTTTAAATGAATAATATAAATGTAAAATAAATAACAGAATTAAAATATCCCATTATGAGAGATAAAAAAAAGTGTAAATACATAGACATTTACACATATAAAAAAAACCCTAAAAAACATGCAGTTCAAGAATCAATCAATCAATGCTCATAGGTTGAGGATATTTTAAATTGGTGTGTATATGCAGTTGTATCTCGTCATAACGGTTATTCTGATACAGACAGACACACTCAATTATGGACTGTAAATCAAACATATTAAATTTCTCAAACATCCACTTAGAGTAAATGCACACTAGAAAAAAAACCCAAGGATTTAATAACAAACCTAAAATCCAAGGATGGAATTATTGTGTACTTGGACAAAACAAACAAGACCATAGTGATAACTTCCAAATTGACCCAAAGGTTAGATGCCCTGGTAAGTTGGACTTAGGTAGATTAAGTAAAACAATTTTAGATAAATCCATACCTATGCTTAGAAATAAAGTATCTCTTGAACTGTGGTTAAATAGTTAAGGCTATTAGTTGGTTTACTAACATTCAAAATAAGGATAAATATAAATTCTTATAAATAGACATTGACAATTATTGTTCCTCTGTCAACTCTATTGTGTGTATGCATGTATGTGTGTATATCTGTAATATTCAATCATTTTATAGAGTGTTTAGGTGTCGGTTTGGTGCCTAAAATGGGATAGCTTACCTCTTGGGCAGGTAGAAGCTCTTTAACTTAGAAGAAGGAAATCTCCGAAATAAAACTTGGAAGTTCTTGGTTTTGCCAATTTTCATGTCACACCAGCTAAAAAGTCTTCTTCAGCCAATAGGTGAGGGTAGTGCAGTGCAAGCTACACCCACTGGAAATTATTCATCTGCACAAGTACTTCCTGTACACCAAATCTTAGTAAAATCATTGAATTGGTTGGTTGGCAGAAAACCCTAAAAATGCACTTGTAACTTACCCGAAAATGTCTCAGATTCAGTAAATGGCAGATAAACTCATTGTAATATGCTGTTTAAAGCCTGTTTCTGGTATTTGGTTCCCTGATGTCATTAATAGTATGGATGTATATGCCACTGGATTTATTTCAGGAATTCCTTTGTGTCCATTGAGTTTATAAAATATGAGAGAAAGAAAATGGAAATCACGAGACCCTTCTATTATTCACTCTGATCATGTAGACAAGTTACACATGACTACCAAAATGTATTTCAATAGAAATAAGTGAAACAGATTAAGATGAGATAGCTTTTTGTAAGTCATCCACCCCTATGATGCACCTATTTGTATAGCATCCCCCCTGATGAGTCATAGTGATCATAGCAAATAATAAAAGATTCTCATGAATTCCATTTTCTTTCTCTCATATTTTTATGGGGTTTGGCAGCAAATTTATGTCCTTGTCCCTTTCTTGCAGTCGTTAATAACTTATTGACCCCCATCATATAAATTTCTAAATCAAAAATTAGAAATGATAATAAAAAGATTTCCCAGTTAGAAAATAATTCTTCCATTCTTTTTTTTTATCTAATTAATATTTAAAGAAATTAAATGAAATTGCGAAAGAGCAACAAAAATTTAGTCATATTCTATTGATATTGGAGGAATATTTGAAGACTAGTTATTACATTGATATTTGGCAGTTTTAGCTTCAACTTACTGTTCTTCCAGATTTAGGGGTGCTAAATTGTTAGCACCCCTAATGTTCAAAATTGTTTCATTGTTATATAGACCTGCAGGGGTTAATATTGACCCTTTTGCCAAATCCTAGGTTAAAGGAGCATTTTTCCTTCAAATTGCAATTTGCTGGGGTAATACATATCGGAAGCAAAGGATGGTGATTGATTCATTTTTTTTTCTTTTGTAACTTTGATTTCTTCAGGCTCAATGTGTCATGGCTTGTCTGTGTTCTTCAATCTAGTTGTAGGTCCAAGATGCCATGTAATCTTGAAATGAAATCTTTTTATTTAAAATCCTGTAACACATCCATTTTAGAATACACTTTAATTTTAGCATTTGAGTGGTTGGAATGTAAAACAGGTGGAATATTTGGACTGGACACGGCCTTTTTTTACCCTTTAGCATTCAGATAATTCTATGCAATGCAATGCCTATTTATTCACATTATTTTCAATTAATCATGAATTATACTGAAGCTCCAAGATTTTACAATGATGTGATTATTTTTAGAATAACATTGTTTGGTAGGTGTGAGAGGTTGGATTTGGCCAATTTGGACATAAAACAGGTAGACTATTTCTGCCAAATATTGTCAGTTCAAATGCTAAAGGGCTTAAGTGACCAAAAGGAATGTGCTTAGGGTTTTAACCTGATCCTTATTCTTATTCTCCCTTTGTCAACCATATTACACTTTGTGTAATAGGATATAGCTCCTCTCATTAAAACAAAATCTGTTGATCTCTGGTTGCTCTTGTTGCTGTTCGTTCATCTAGTCTTTACTTTTCTATTTCAGTATGAATTCAATGTGTCCTTCCTTGAGATTTACAATGAAGCCATTCATGATTTGCTGAATGACAAAGAGAAGAACGATGTCTAAATGGCTGCTGACAAATCAGGTGCAATGAATGTTAGCAATGGGACTAGTGTTGCAGTTGCATCTTGAGCCCAGGTAAGAAAAGATTGCTGCAAATTTCATTATTACAGTAACATAGATGTAACTGTGAGTGTGTTTTTAAGAGGCTTGTTTTGCAACCTTGTGGTTTTGGGTTCACTTCCATTGGATGATGCTGTGGTCCAGTTTCTTCTACACCAAGTCTCTAACCCATTAAATCCTTGAGAGAGGATTTGGTAGATGGAAGCTGAAAAAAAGCCCATTGTGTGTGTCTGCATGAGTATAGTGTGTATGTTTGTGTCTATTTATGTTGAGATTGTGCTAGTTGTAAACAAATGTCACTGTCATAGAAGCAGTGTTGTTTGTTTGCAGTCTGTCATGAAATTATTTTTGGCCATTGTGCTGTTTGAGTGATTTCTACAGGAAATATTTTCTTGCTAACATGTGAGCTATGATGACAGGAAGAGCAAACTGGTCATAGAAAATATGCTTTAATGAAGTGGATGAAGGTTTAATCCTTTACATTACTATATTTTTGTTCAAATACATGCTTTTATTTCCATAAATTTCAAGAATATTAAAGGATTTAATAATAAAATAACTTTATCAGTATTAATCTGGTGTTTGGAAGATAAATTAACGGCAAATTTTAACAGAAGGGTTCTACTTTAAATGCAATGTTATTACCAGTTCATATTTGCATGTGGCACATTTTGATTTACTGTTTTGTCATGGAGAAACACATGACAAAACAGTGAATGATTTATTTACAAAGCCAAACGTACCACACACATTTAAACTGGTAATACCATTACAGTTATATACTTCACTGCTTCCTTTCTTTCTTTTTTTTTTTTTTTTTGCTTTATAATATTTAAACGTGTTGATTGAATTTCCTTTGCAGATTCATTGGTTGTTGTTGAAGGCCTCCAAGAACCATGCTGTTAGTGAAACCAGACTCAGTGAGTGCTCATCTTGTAGTCACAGTGCTTGGGGAGACCTGCAATGGCTGGTAATATTTTTAGAGATTTAGGACGATTTGTCTCTTGATATTTGTATAATTTTTTAGTCCTATATCTGCTTCTTTATTACAAACAAGGACAGACAAATGGATTAAGTCGATTACATCGACCCCAGTGTGTAACTGGTACTTAATTTATCGACCCCGAAAGGATGAAAGGCAAAGTCGACTTCGGCGGAATTTGAACTCAGAACGTAACAGCAGACGAAATACGGCTACGCATTTCACCCGGCGTGTTAACGTTTCTGCCAGCTCACCGCCTATATCTTTAGTCCTATATCTATTTTTTCATTGTCTACATGAGTGGCTGTGTGGTTAAGAAGTTTGCTTCTCAACCACATGGGCTGATTAAAGCCTTGTGAAGCCATTTGGTAGATGGAAACTGAAAGAAGCCTTTCATATAAATTATGCTTGAATTCATAGGAAATCCAAATTCAAAATTTTTAAAACTTGCGCATGCACATGGCCTCCTATTATTAATTACAGATTGAATGACACCATGTAAAGGGTGATGAATTTTTAGCTTTTTGGTGTTGAAAATTTTTACAAATCTGTGTTTTGAAATATCTCGTACGATTATGCAAAATATATTTTTTTGGCTTAAATGTTTTCATCTAAGCCAGCCCCACCCCATAAAACTTTGCAGATTCTTGAATTAGACTTCACTGGTATTTTTCATAGTGGCAGTGAAAAGGACTTTGCTAGGATTTCTGCAGAGATTTCAGACGTATGTAAATGATAAATTGTTTTGATAGCATAATTATCAGTTAGTAAATATCTTTTTTTCTTACACACACACACACACACACACACTAATGGACTGCCTTTATTCTGTGTGGTGTTGATTTTTTTTTTCACTTACTTCGGAACAGTGTTCCACCCTTGGGATGAAAAAAAACTCATGTTACTTCAGAATCATCATTTGATAAAATGATGGGGAGCAAAATTTTGAAACCCATCAATACATGTCAGTGACAAAGAAATGAGGAATGTTCCAGGTGGTTGTGGGATGTCAGAAACAATTAAATCTCCCTTAAAGGTCACAATGGGAAGTGATATGCCTTAATAAAAAAAATAGGAGAGATATAACGATTTCCAAATAACAGATGCAATGTCAAAATTTTTTGTATAATCATAGAGAAATTGTTTAGAACACAAATTCGCCAAAAATTTCTGAAAATGCTCCCAAAATAAAATGTTACAATGGATTAAATGGTGTGCTTCACTCAGAACTCCCTACAAAGTTCTGTGTTTTTAAGATATTTTTAAGGTATCAGTCATAACATTTTCAACCATCCTACAGAGGTATAGTCTTTTAACTCAAGTCGAATTAGACTACATTTTTTTAAAATTCTATGTTTTAATTATTTTAGAACTTCAGATATTTGTTTCTATAAATCTATTTATATAAATTACCAATTAGTGCGATAAGGTGACAAGAAATAGTCCTACAAAAATTAAAGTAAATTACAGCAATATACGAGTTTAAGATTGATTTTCCAAAATTTTCAGTCTGGTCTCTGAGAGGCCCACCAGTTTTGAAATGCCCAGGGTTCCCTTCAGTTTAAATCCGGTCCTATATAAAAATCAGGCAGAATTTTGTTCCTTAGGGAGTTCAGTACCTTTTCTGCTTAGGAATTATATCTGAATATTTAGTCTATTTAAATTTTCTGTTACTGCTCAATCTCTTTCGGTGGTGGCACATTGAACATCTCGTAAAGCACTTTCCTTGGAATTTCCTTCCTTTTTTTCTGTATGTGTATTCTATGTGTATTCTATATTTGATTTAGGTGTTGTTTATGTGCCCAGTGTTGGCCCTTTATTAAATAGATCATGTTACCAATTCTTTTAATCACTACACCATCCTGCCAACTCCGTGTACCGTTTTTGTAGACTTCGAAATGAACTTTGTCTCTGACATCAAAATGTTTCATTGAATTTTTTCTGTCTTTATACATTTTTCTCTTTGGCAACAATTTGTCGATGATCGATTTAATCTTTCGAATGAACATTAGATCTGCAGGCAACATGCCTGAGCTGATATTCAGATTGAGCGTTATTCTGTACACCCATAAGAATTTAGTTAGTACTTCATCGTTTCCTAACTCATTCCTTTTTTTCTTTTTTCTCTCTCTCTCTCTCTAACACTTACTTGAAAGTATCTACAAATCGTTGTGCTTGCCCATTTGACCTCGGGTGTAGAGTGGGGTAAACATACTTGATAGCATGCATTTTGTACAATTTCTTGAACATATCCTGTAAATTATGTTCCATTGTCCAATACTATGGTGTCTGGAATACTGTATCGAGCAAAAAGTTGATGCAGGAACTTTGAGGTTGGTTGACTGCACCCATAGACTTTCGACCACTTGATAAAGCTATCAACAACGATCAAGTAGTAGTCTCTATTCACTGGTCCAGTGTAGTCTATATGGACTTCAGACATTGGACTCTGTCTGTCTCAGGCCATGATTGGTATTTCACTTGTGGTGCCTTGGCTACAAGATTTAACCAAATTTTCAATGTTCTGGTCCAGTGTCAGCCAATACTCACAACTCCTTTTCAAAGCTTTCATTCTCGACATCCTCAGGTGTCCATTATGAAATTCATGTAAAATCTGTTTCTGTGATGCAGTTGGTACTACCACTCCTTCTGCAGATCTTAATCCCTTGTCGCAGAGTGGAGGAAATGGTTTGCATTTGTGTTTCTCTTGTTTATTTTTCAAGTTTGTCCCCAGCTTCAATATCCCTGGCTTTGGGATTGATGCCAGTCAGTTTTAGCCTTTGCCTCAGCTGATCCTTGTATCGATGGAAGGGATGGTCACAGAGCGTTCTTCCAGTGGAAAGTTCACCATATAAAATTTGGTGCAGCATCCTCGTTTCTCTCATTCTCGCTACGTGGCCCTTCCTGTCTCAAACAATGTTTCAGGATGTTAGCCTTGATGCTATTGTTTTATTTTAATATCAGGATCACATGTTTTGGTAATCTTTTCCAATTGTATTTTCATATTCTTGAATGCAGATGTTTTAATGTCTGAAGGAATGTGAGCCTTTGGTGTCTGTAAATGGAAAGATGGATAAATTGGATGTAAATCGTCGGAGTCTGGAAATCTAATCTGTAGGATTATGTTGCAGCACATGGATTGACTCTTCAAACATTTAACCGTATGCTAGTGGATCTTATCCTTAATAATATTAGAGGTTGAGCTTCTGACCATTTTTTGTGAAATGTCTTTGCAATCATTCCGTTTGCTTGGGGATGATCTGTTGTGATTCTATGTAAACCTAAGAAATTAATGAATTTGAAAAAAAAAAAGTGAAGCTAGTTTTTTTAAAAAAGTTTGTACAATTGTTGTTGGTGATATGTCCTTGATTGTTGTGGCTTTTGGTCAGCTCGAAACACAGTTGATGCAGGTCAACAAATAAGAATTACCATTCACGGATGGTAAAGGAGCCACAACGACTGTGAACATGCTGGAACCTAGCATCTGGATTTGCATTAGTACCAAGAGGTGTTTTGATTTATCAATGTACTTTAGACTTTTATTTTAAACAGGATTGTGCCCATGTACATATGTCCTTGTTCATTCCGAGTCAAACAAAATGATTGCTAATAAATTTAATTGTTGCTGCCTATCCAGGGTGAGAAAGATTATGTAATACAGAGAAAATATGTCTATGTTTCTCTGGCACAAAAGGTCTGATAAAACCAGTGGATATGTCACAGCAAATGTGTAAATTACTGGAATGTATTGGAACGAACTTAAATTGTAAATGTATGGTTATAGTTCCGTAATACCAAAGCTGGATAGATGCCATAGTGTGGAGGCTAGTCTTGCTGAACAAACCAAATTCAGCAAACCTAATAGAATGATATGACTCCTAACTTTCTTTATTAGCCACACAGGAGACAAAATACCATGTAGAGCTTTTCTTTTTGAGAGAAGAAAGAAAATAGAGTGAAAAAGAAGAAAATAAATTTCCGATCAAAAGGGATTGTGTATCCCAGTAAAAATGTGAAAAAACACATTAGGTTTATCCTTGGACAGAAAAGCCCATGCTAACCTCGGGCATTGAAATACAAAAGTACCTTAGTGAAGTACTCTCTTTCTCTGTGGTTCATAGAACTATGCTCAAGGTGGTTCCATCCTTGCTACATTCACCCATCTTTTCGTGAAACATTCACTAGGCAAAACTTCCCTCTATACTCTCACCTTCCTTTTCAAGTGATACTTGAAAAAGTTGATGAGTGATTGACCAAAGAGGGAAGTTTTTGTTTCAAGGCCTTTCAAATGCGTCCACCATACACATTCTTTTGCCATAGCCACTAGTACACTGAAAACAGCTCTTCCTTCCCGTTTGAAGTAAGGAGGCGGGGCAATATCAACGATAGACTAGGCTGATAAACCAACTTGTCCCATACGCGACATAACAGTTGTTCGACAAAAGCCCACAGGTTGGAAATGGTTTGACATTGCGCGAGTGCATGCAGAACGGATTCGTCGCTCTGACTGTATCTCGGGCAGGTTGACTCGGTGCTTCTAGAGCCATGCCTGTAGAGCTTATCTCAAACAGGTGGTGCTTCTCGTTAGCACTGCCAGGCCAGGGATCTCTGGAAGTTGTCCATAGGCCCTGGCCCAAATGTCCTGAACAGGCAGGTTAGGTATTTGTCGACACCCAGGTTCTCTCCAAGATCATCGTCATACCTCCTCTACACTATCAAAATAGTGACTTAACAAAACACATACATATTCATACTCTTTTCCATTCTTTTCCTCTGAAATTCCAATTAAGTCTTCTAAGGATAGCTTCCTTTCGGCTAATTGCTGGGTGAGAGTAGCCACCCTACTCGTTACCTCGTCCCACTTCTCCATTTGGAGGTCCAGACCCCGAGTAATTTAACAGGTCCAGCAGTCCAGAGTCTCATGACTGAGATGAAGTTGGACGGCATGGGCTTGCTTCTCCAGGTTCTAAGCTGCAAGCCCACTGACTTTTCCCAGTTAACTTTTGCTCCCATTTCTGCTATGTGTTTTTTTAGTGTCTTGCCGACCAGATCGATATGGCCGTTGCTGGACATTAGCATGTCATCCAATTCTCGAGGGATGCCCCTTAACATTGCCAGCTTCGACAGAAGAGTCAATGCGTACAGAAGTGACAAGAGGGGGCATCCCTAATGGACCAAACAGGCAATGTCAAATGGTCTAGAGAGATGCCCATTCACACAAACTACTGAACGGATGGCGTTGTATAAGGTAGCAATCTAACCACGAAAAACAGTACTGAGACCAGCTGCTATGAAGACAGTCTCCAAGTATCGATGGTCTAGCCTATTGAAAGCTTTGGATTGATCCAAATTGATCAGCTCGCCGCCTGTGCCAGGTCCCTTAACTACCCTGTCTATGATGTAGTGTATCAGATGGAGGTTGTTATGGATACTCCTGCCTGATGTGGCGCACGTTTGCAACTTGTAGACCAGTTTCTCGATGGGTTGTTTACATTTAGGAAAAGACAGGGTGATTTTGGTTGAAGGAATTTAATCATGGGTCACTGTTTAGTGAAGTTAGGCCTGGGATTAAAGAGCAACAGCATTTACACACATCTCCCTTTTTTGACTAATGATAGATACTCAAGGGCAGTTAAACACTCACTTTCTTTAAAAGCCTCTTTTCGTGATTTGTGTGGCCGTTTATCTAGATTACAACTTCTGAACCATTGCACGTCATTCCTGAACTATGTTCATAATGTTCAAAGGATTGTTATACTTGATAATTTGCCTGTGAATGGTTTTAATTCCCAAGAAAATTCCTACTTGCTACCAATTACTTCCTAACTGACGTGACTCCTTCCGGAGATCCTTTTCTTCCAGGTTTTAAGAATCAACTTACTGGGATGTAGCCTCTACTGGCTGTCAATCGGTCTGTACTTTCTTATCCTCGACCTTTGCACATTCAACTGTCTGTGATGTCGTCAGGACCTTCTCCACAAACTCACACACACACAAGTTTCTGTCACCATTTGGACTTTCTTCTCTTCAATCTCTGAAGTCTCAACTTACTCTGCCACAGTCTGGACTTACTGTTCTTCAATGTTTGGAGTCTGAACTTGCTATGATTTACTTTTTGAACATGACCCCAGGAATGGAATTTCATGTATTAACTTCAGTTAACCTACATAATATTTGTGGTGGGAATAATGTCTTTAAGTTTTTCTTTGGACTTTGCATTTTTGAGGAGGTCCAATGGAGTTATGTCTCCTTCGTTTTTAAAGTCACAATTGGCTTTCTAGTGGACTAGATAACTAATAACCACCATATCAGATAGCCTTTATCCCTTTCTGAGTTTGAACTCGTGACAGTATTCCTCTAGAATGTTTGACTATTGAACCTAAGAATGGAACCCCTTCTTCACAGCAAGGTGCAAACAATTGTTGCCTTTGTTCACAGGATTTGTGTCTGAAGTGTCCCTGATACACAGCAAAAAACACTGGTTACACACTTCCACATTATGCAGTTCAGTGACAAGGCTGTGATACAGTGACCTTGATGCTGTTCCGGGAGTCATCCAGTTGTGGATATTGTGAACCATAAGGACACTGTTGTGGCCACTCGGTTACTGTACATAGGTCCAATTGAAGCATCACTTGATCATATGTTCTCTTAACACTTAAACCACATCGTGCGCCATATATAGTACATGGGTAACTGTCCCAACCTGCATCATGTACCACTATTGGTACACAGTATATATTTTTACAAACTGATATTTTAATGAACTCTATATGATTTATGTTTTAGAAATAAAGGACAATAACTAGATTTTGCAAATTTATAACATATTCCTGATTCATTTTCAAAACTTATCAATAATAAGAAAAGACACATCAACAAATATAGATCCCCAAAAGTTATAGAATAAACTTTTCCTTCAGCAAATTAGCAGCAGACATCGTTAGCATATTTTATTCCCTGATTAGTTGGATTGCTGTAACACGAAGCATGTTATATGATGAGATGGCTTCTCATTGCAGGTGTCATAGTAAGTGTTTGCCATGTTTGTTCCTACCTAATTTGATTAGCTTTTTTCTTGCCCTTGTATGAACATTTAGTTCTTGTAAACACGTTTTTCTGGGACATTTGTTTTATACTCGTTAATTATACTATTGACTTTCAATCTGCTGGCGGGTAATGTTGTAAAACATTATTTTTTTTCTTTTTTGAACCTTTCAAAGTTCTTTTATTCAAAGGTTAATCTCAAATAAGGGAGCCAAACTCTTAAAGGAGTCAATATATGGTAGAGATCTGCAAGATTTAATTGCTAAATCCTCTTCAATTCATACCTTACCACCTTAAAGAATATATTCGGCAATGTGGTTGTGGAATGTTTGCATTTAGGAAAAGACAGGATGATTCTGGTTGAAGGAATTTAATCATAGGTCACGGTGTAGTGAAGTTAGGCCTAGGACTAAAGAGCAACAACATTTACACAGATCTCCCTTCTTTGTCTAGTGATAGATATTTAAGTGCATTGAAACACTCGGTTTCTTTAAAAGCTGCTTTTCGTGATTTGTGTGGCTGTTTTTCTAGATTACAAATTCTAATCCATTTGAACAGCATTTGGTAGATCTATTTGACAATGTTCAAAGGATAGTTATGCTTGATAATTTGCAGGTCAATAGTTATAATTTCCAAGAAAATTCCTACTTGCTACCAATTACTTCCTAACTGACGTGACTCCTTCAGGAGATACTTTTCTTCCAGGTTTTAAGAATCAACTTACTGGGATGTAGTCTCTACTGGTTGTTAATCTGTTTGTACTTTCTTGTCCTCAACCTTTGCACATTCAACTGTCTGTGATGTTGTCAGGACCTTCTCCACATACACACACACAAGTTGCTGTCACCATTTGGACTTTCTTCTCTTCAATCTTTGAAGTCTCAACTTAGTCTGCCACTATTTGGACTTACTTTTCTTCAATGTTTGGAGTCTGAACTTGCTATGATTTACTTTTTGAACATGACTCCAGGGATGGAATTTCATGTATTAACTTCAGACAACCTACATAGTATTTGTGGTGGGAATAATGTCTTTAATTTTTCTTTGGACTTTGCATTTTTAAGAAGGTCCAATAGAGTAATGTCTCCTTTGTTTTTAAAGTTATAAATGGCTTTCCAGTGGACTAGATAACTAGCAACCACCACATCAGAGAGCCTTTATCCCTTTCTGAATTTGAACTCGTTACAGTATTCCCCTAGAATATTTGACTATTAAACCTAAGAATGGAACCCCTTCTGCACAGCAAGGTGCAAACAATTGTAGCCTTTGTTCAAAGAATTTGTGTCTTCATCCCTAGCTATTATTCTGAGTTGACCCTGAGACACAGAATTTATGCCTGCATCCCTAGCTATTAACTGGTGCACTATTCGAAAGTGTCCCTGAGACACAGTAAAAAACACTGGTTACACACTTCCACATTATGCAGTTCAGTGACAAGGCTGTGATACAGTAACCTTGATGCTGTTCCGGGAGTCAGTCCAGTTGTGGATATTGTGAACCATAAGGACACTGTTGTGGCCACTCAGTTACTGTACATAGGTCCAATTGAAGCATCGCTTGATCATATGTTCTCTTAACACTTTAACCACATCGTGGGCCATATATGGTACATGTGTAACTGTCCCAACCTGCATCATGTACCACTATTGGTACACAGTATAAATTTTTACAAACTGATATTTTAATGAACTCTGTATGATTTATGTTTTAGAAATGAGGGACAATAACTAGATTTTGCAAATTTATAACATATTCCTGATTCATTTTCAAAACTTATCAATAATGTGAAAGGACACATCAACAGATATAGATCCCAAAGAGTTATAGAATAAACTTTTCCTTCAGCAAATTAACAACAGACATCGTTAGCATATTTTATTCCCTGATTAGTTGGATTGCTGTCACTTGAAGCATTTTATACGATGAGATGGCTTCTCATTGCAAATGTCACAGTAAGTGTTTCCCATGTTTGTTCCTACCTAATTTGATTAGCTTTTTCCTTGCCCCTGTATGAACATTTAGTTCTTGTAAACATGTTTTTCTGGGACATTTGTTTTATACTCGTTTGTTATACTATCGACATTCAGTCTGCTGGCGTGTAATGTTGTAAAACATTATTTTTATTCTTTTTTGAACCTTTCAAAGTTCTTTTGTTCAAAGGTTAATCTCAAGTAAGGGAGCCAAACTTTTAAAGGAGTCAATATATGGTAGAGATCTGCAAGATTTAATTGCTAAATCCTCTTCAATTCATACCTTACCACCTTAAAGAATGTGTTGGGCAATGTGGTTGTGGATTGTTTACATTTTGGAAAAGACGGTATGTTTATGGTTAAAGGAATTTAATCATGGGTTAGTGTTTAGTGAAGTAAGGCCTGTGACTAAAGAGCAACAATATTTACACACATCTCCATTCTTTGAGTCATGATAGACATTCAAGGGCAGTTAAACACTCAGTTTCTTTAAAAGCCTCTTTTCGTGATTTGTGCGGCCGTTTTTCTAGATTACAACTTTGATGCCATTTGAACAGCATTTAGTAGATCTATTTGACAATGTTCAAAGGATTGTTATGCTTGATAATTTGCAGGGCAATAGTTTTAATTCTCAAGAAAATTCCTACTTGCTACCAATTACTTCCTAACTGACGTGACTCCTTCCGGATATCCTTTTCTTCCAGGTCTTAAGAATCAACTTACTGGGATGTAGCCTCTACTGGCTGTCAATCAGTCTGTGCTTTCCTGTCCTCGACCTTTGCACATTCAGCTGTCTGTGATGTCGTCAGGACATTCTCCACACACACACACACACACACACGTTGCTGTCACCATTTGGACTTTCTTCTCTTCAATCTTTGAAGTCTCAACTTACTCTGCCACAGTTTGGACTTCCTTTTCTTCAATGTTTGGAGTCTGATCTTGCTATGATTTTCTTTTTGAACATGACTCCAGGGATGGAGTTTCATGTATTCACTTCACACAACCTACATAGTATTTGTGGTGGGAATAATGTCTTTAATTTTTCTTTGGACTTTGCATTTATAAGGAGGTCCACTGAAGTTATGTCTTCTTTGTTTTTGAAGTCAAAATAGGCTCTCTGGTGGACTAGATAACTAGCAACCACCACATCAGAGAGCCTTTATCCCATTCTGAGTTTGAGCTCAGTGCAGTATTCCTCTTGAATGTTTGACTATTGAACCTGTGGTTGTTTACATTTAGGAAAAGACAGGATGATTCTGGGTGAAGGAATTTAATCGTTGGTCACGGTTTAGTGAAGTAAGGCCTGTGACTAAAGAGCAACAACATTTACACACATCTCCCTTCTTTGTCTAGTGATAGATATTTGAGTGCATTGAAACATTCGGTTTCTTTAAAAGCCTCTTTTCGTGATTTGTGTGGCCGTTTTTCTAGATTACAACTTTGATGCCATTTGAACAGCATTTGGTAGATCTATTTGACAATGTTCAAAGGATTGTTATGCTTGATAATTTGCAGGGCAAGTTTTAATTCTCAAGAAAATTCCAAGTTGCTACCAATTACTTCCTAACTGATGAGACTCCTTCCAGATATCCTTTTCTTCCAGGTTTTAAGAATCAACTTACTGGGATGTAGCCTCTACTGGCTGTCAATCAGTCTGTGCTTTCCTGTCCTCGACCTTTGCACATTCAGCTGTCTGTGATGTCGTCAGGACATTCTCCACATACACACAAACACACACATTGCTGTCACCATTTGGACTTTCTTCTCTTCAATCTTTGAAGTCTCAACTTACTCTGCCACAGTTTGGACTTCCTTTTCTTCAATGTTTGGAGTCTGATCTTGCTATGATTTTCTTTTTGAACATGACTCCAGGGATGGAATTTCATGTATTCACTTCACACAACCTACATAGTATTTGTGGTGGGAATAATGTCTTTAATTTTTCTTTGGACTTTACATTTATAAGGAGGTCCACTGAAGTTATGTCTTCTTTGTTTTTGAAGTCAAAATAGGCTCTCTGGTGGACTAGATAACTAGCAACCACCACATCAGAGAGCCTTTATCCCATTCTGAGTTTGAGCTCAGTGCAGTATTCCTCTAGAATGTTTGACTATTGAACCTGTGATTGTTTACATTTAGGAAAAGACAGGATGATTCTGGGTGATGGAATATAATCATTGGTCACGGTTTAGTGAAGTAAGGTTTGTGACTAAAGAGCAACAACATTTACACACATCTCCCTTCTTTGTCTAGTGATAGATATTTGAGTGCATTGAAACATTCGGTTTCTTTAAAAGCCTCTTTCCGTGATTTGTGTGGCCGTTTTTCTAGATTACGACTTTTATACAATTTGAACAGCATTTGGTAGATCTATTTGACTATGTTCAAAGGATAGTTATGCTTGATAATTTGCCGGTGAATTGTTTTAATTCCCAAGAAAATTCCAACTTGCTACCAATTACTTCCTAACTGACGTGACTCCTTCAGGAGATGCTTTTGTTCCAGGTCTTAAGAATCAACTTACTGGGATGTAGCCTCTATTGGTTGTTAATCTGTTTGTACTTTCTTGTCCTCGACCTTTCCACATTCAAGTGTCTGTGTCAGTAGATGCTTTTGTTCCAGGTCTTAAGAATCAACTTACTGGGATGTAGCCTATACTGGTCTGTACTTTCTTGTCCTCGACCTTTGCACATTCAAGTGTCTGTGATGTCGTCAGGACCTTTTCCACACACACACACATTGCTGTCCCCATTTGGACTTTCTTCTCTTCAATCTTTGAAGTCTCAACTTACTCTGCCATTGTTTGGACTTCCTTTTCTTCAATGTTTGGAGTCTGAACTTGCTATGATTTACTTTTTGAACCTGACCCCAGGGATGGAATTTCATGTATTAACTTCAGCCCAACCTACATAGTATTTGTGGTGGGAATAATGTCTTTAAGATTTTCTTTGGACATCTTGAGCAAACAAGTTTGGAAATGGAGTGGCAGCTTCCTGTCTATATTTGTCACATCGTGAAAAATGAGTAAAGCAGCTTCTTGTTAACTGACTTTCAAATAGTATTAATTTCTTACGAAAAGCTTTCACCTTTGAGTACAAATCACAGATGAGTGAAGTTTCACCTTGTATCCGTAGGTTGAAATCATTGAGATGCATAGTTAAATCGGCTGAAAATGCTAATTTCCAGAGCCATTCACTGTCTTTGAGCAACACCTGTAAATGGTTTTTCTCATTTAAAAATATTTCAATTTCAGTTCGAAGCTCAAAAAATCTAGCCAGAATTTTTCCATAGCTAAGCCATCTTACTGAAGTATAGTAAGGTAGGTCTGGAAACTCAGCATTCATTTCCTCCAAGAAATCACGAAATTGGCGATGTTTGAGTCCATGAGATCTTATGTAGTTAACAGTGGAAATCACAGGATCTAATACAGATGATAAATCAAGATGCTTTCCACACAGTACTTGCTGATGAAGAATACAATGCAATACCAAAGGTTTCAATCCACCGGAATTCTCAATTACTTTGTTAATTTGCCCAACTGAGCCCTTTTTGGTTCCACACATATTTCTGCCACCATCTGTTGTTATGCATTTTAGTTTTTCCATTCCAAATTATACTCAGCCACTGACTTTTCCACTTCTCTAAAAATATCTATGCCTGTTGTTGTTCCATGCATGCTGTGCACAGATACAAGTTCCTCAGTAATCTCAAAATTGGCATTTATTCCTCTGATGAACAATAACAATTGGGATGTGTCTGATACATCAATTGACTCATCAAGTGCAACAGAAAAGCATACAAACTTGCTGGCTTTGTCTTTTAGCTGTGATTTAATATTTCTTTCAATATGTTCAACCCTACGAGCAACAGTGTTCGCAGAAAGACTAATTGCGGAAAATAAATCTACGTTTTCTGGACACATTTCCTTAGCTACCTCATTCAAGCACTTTTTAATAAGTTCACCATCTGTAAATGGCTTACCTTTCTTCGCCAAAAGGTTAGCAACATGGAAGCTTGCTCTTGTTGCTCTCTCTTTTTCTACAGCCTTCTTCTTGAAAACAAACTGCATTGATGATAAATTCTTCTTTAATTTGTCAAATTTCTCTTTACGTAGCTGTCCAATGAATTGGTAGTACTGTGATGAATGCTTTTTTTCATAATGTCTCCGAATGTTGTACTCTTTAAGTACTGCAATTGTGTCGGTGCATATAACGCATAGTGCCTTGTTGTTTGACTCTATGACAAAATAGTCTATGTTCCATTGTTCCTTAAAAACTTTACACTCAGAGTCGATTTTTCGTTTTCTTCCTTGAGCTAACATTTTTACCATGGGTCGACAGATTTTGCTCGACGATATATGTAAAAGGACGAAACAAGTAAAAACAATATTCACAGGTCACTCGATACGTGCATTCACTTCGGCAGCGACGACGACAAATGACTCACACTTGTGCACAACGAAAACGCCAAGTCTGTGCTGGGCGACTGCACCAGGATTAGAAACCACCACACAACGTCAGGCTCAACCCTCTCTATTCATCGCTCGTGAGATGTAGGTAACATCGATAAATCGATATTTGTCTTCTTTTATTATACTAGGCACGGGACTTTTATTAACGTCATACTTGTCGTATCTGCTCTCTCGACAGTTGACGGAATAGGTTGACTTTTCTGAGACATCAATAAAGCTAGAAATTGAATCTCTGCTTCATTGTAAGCAGCACCATCCATCTCACTGACAATCGCCTATTATCTAAGATGAATGATAGGTAGCTCCATAGCGAAGTTAATTCATTTTATGGTGGTTCTGATGGGTCAGTTAGAACGGGGGGAGTGGAAAAGAACCTATATTTACACTAAAGTTTAGTGTATAAATTTTTAATTCGCCGGCGCAATTTAAAGACATTAATTGATGGCAAATCAATTAGCGTCGTCTTGCGTCTATTTGCTGTACTATATTTGTCAAACGTATTAAAAGGGGTGTAAAGTATATTTGTTTTTGTATGATTTCGGCAAGGCTTGTTTTTCGACATTTGTTTTATAATTTTGGAGGATGGCTCGGCGGGCCGGATTAAAAACCTTGGCGGGCCGTACTTTGGAGTCCCCTGCTCTAGAATGTTTGACTATTGAACCTGTGATTGTTTACATTTAGGAAAAGACAGGATGATTCTGGGTGAAGGAATTTAATCATTGGTCACGGTTTAGTGAAGTAAGGTTTGTGACTAAAGAGCAACAACATTTACACACATCTCCCTTCTTTGTTTGTTTAAAAGCCTCTTTTCGTGATTTGTGTGGCCGTTTTTCTAGATTACAACTTCTGAACCATTTGTACAGCATTTGGTAGATCTATTTTGACAATGCTCAAAGGATTGTTATGCTTGATAATTTGCAGGTCAATAGTTTTAATTCCCAAGAAAATTCCCACTTGCTACCAATTACTTCCTAACTGACGTGACTCCTTCAGGAAATGCTTTTGTTCCAGGTTTTAAGAATCAACTTACTGGGATGTAGCCTCTACTGGTCTGTACTTTCTTGTCCTCGACCTTTGCACATTCAACTGTCTGTGATGTCGTCAGGACCTTTTCCACACACACACACATTTGGACTTTCTTCTCTTCAATCTTTGAAGTCTCAACTTACTCTGCCACTGTTTGGAGTCTGAACTTGCTATGATTTACTTTTTGAACCTGACCCCAGGGATGGAATTTCATGTATTAACTTCAGTCAACCTACATAGTATTTGTGGTGGGAATAATGTCTTTAATTTTCCTTTGGACTATGCATTTTTAAGGAGGTCTAATGGAGTAATGTCTCCTTTGTTTTTAAAGTCATAATTGGCTTTCTAGTGGACTAGATAACTAGCAACCACCACGTCAGAGAACCTTCATCCCTTTCAGGGTCTGAACTTGTGAGAGTATTGCTCTAGAATGTTTGACTATTGAACCTGAGAATGGAACCCCTTCTTCACAGCAAGATGCAAACAATTGTAGCCTTTGTTCACAGAATTTGTGCCTGCATCCCTAGCTATTAACTGGTGCATTATTCCTAAGTGTTCCTGAGACACGGCAAAAAACATTTGTTACACACTTCCATATTATGCAGTTCAGTGGCAAGGCTGTGATGCAGTGGCCTTGATGCTGTTCCGGATTTCAGTCCAGTTGTGGATATTGTGAACCACAAGAACACTGTTGTGGCCACTCGGTTACTGTGCATAGGTCCAATTGGCGCATCGCCTGATTATAAGTTCTCTTAACACTTTAACCACATCGTGCGCCATATATGGTACATGGGTAACTGTCCCACCGACATCATGTACCACTTTTGGTACACAGTATAAATATTTACAAACTGATATTTTAGTGAACTCTGTATGATTTATATTTTAGAAATAAAGGACAGTAACAAGATTTTGCAAATTTATAACATATTCCTGATTCATTTTCAAAAGAAAAGACACATCAACATATATATATCACAAAAAGTTATAGAATAAACTTTTCCAGCAAATTAGCAACAGACATTGTTAGCATATTTTATTCCCTGATTAGTTGGCTTGCTGTAACTTGAAGCATGTTATACGATGAGATGGCTTCTCATTGCAAATGTTACAGTATGTGTTTGCCACGTTTGTTCCTACCTCATTTGATTAGCTTTTTTCTTGCCCTTGTATGAACATTTAGTTCTTGTAAACACGTTTTTCTGGGACATTTGTTTTATACTCGTTTGTTATACTATCGACTTTCAGTCTGCTGGCGGGTAGTGATGTGAATCAGTATTGTTTTTCTTTTTTGGACATTTAAAAGTCGTTTAGTTCAAAGGTTAATCTCAAATAAGGGAGCCAAACTATTAAAGGAGTCTATATACGGTAGAGATCTGCAAGATTTAATTGCTAAATCCGCTTCAATTCATAACTTATCACCTTAAAGAATATATTCGGCAATGTTGTTGTGGATTGTTTACATTTAGGAAAAGACAGGATGTTTCTGGTTGAAGGAATATAATCATGGGTCACTGTATAGTGAAGTAAGGCCTGTGACTAAAGAGCAACAACATTTACACACATCTCCCTTCTTTGTCTAGTGATAGATATTTAAGTGCATTGAAACATTCGGTTTCTTTAAAAGCCTCTTTTCGTGATTTGTGCGGCTGTTTTTCTAGATTACAACTTTTGTACTATTTGAACAGCATTTGGTAGATCTATTTGACTATGTTCAAAGGATAGTTATGCTTGATAAATTGCCGGTGAATAGTTTTAATTCTCAAGAAAATTCCAAGTTGCTACCAATTACTTCCTAACTGACGTAACTCTTCCAGATTTTAAGAATCAACTTACTGGGATGTAGCCTCTACTGGCTGTTAATCGGTCTGTACTTTCTGGTCCTCGACCTTTGCACATTCAACTATCTGTGGTGTTGTCAGGACATTCTCCACACACACTCACACACACACACGTTGCTATCACTATTTGGACTTTTTCTCTTCAATCTTTGAAGTCTCAACTTACTCTGCCACAGTTTGGACTTCTTTTTCTTCAATGTTTGGAGTCTGATCTTGCTATGATTTACTCTTTGAACATGACTCCAGGGATGGAATTTCATGTATTTACTTCAGACAACCTACATAGTATTTGTGGTGGGAATAACATCTTTAAATTTTCTTTGGACTTTGCATTTATAAGGAGGTCCACTGAAGTTATGTCTTCTTTGTTTTTGAGGTTAAAATAGGCTCTCTGGTGGACTAGATAACTAGCAATCACTACATCAGAGAGCCTTAATCCGTTTCTGAGTTTGAGCTCGGTGAAGTATTCCTCTAGAATGTTTCACTATTGAACCTGAGAATGGAACCCCCGTCTTCACAGCCAGGTGCAAACAGTTGTTGCCTTTGTTCACAGAATTTGTGTCTGCATCCCTAGCTATTAATCTGTGGGTAATTCTGAGATGAACCTGAGGCACAGAATTTATGTGTGCATCTCTAGCTTTCAACTTTTCGATTGTTCTGAGGTGACCTTCAGACATAGCAAAAACTAATGATAACACACCTCTACGTTATGTAGTTTAGTAGCAACGCTCTGTGGAGCTTATGTGCAGCAGGTTGCCGATGCCTGATCAAAACTTATCAATTATAATAAAGTAAAATATCAACAAAAAGCAAATCAACAAATATAAATACAAAAAGTTATAGGATATACTTATCCTTTAACAAATTAGAAACAGACAATCTTATCATATTTTATTTGCTATTGTTGCCTTCTTTGATTACAGAATTTTTGCCTGCATCCCTAGCTATCAACCTCTGCATCATTCCGAAGTATCCCTGAGACACATCAAAAAGCACTCTGTTACACACCTCAACATTATGCAGTTCAGTGGCAATGCTGTGATGCAGTGGCTTTGATGCTGTGCCGGGATTCAGTCCAGTTGTGAATATTGTGAACCATAAGGACACTGTTGTGGCCACTTGGTTACTGTGCATAGGTCCAATTGAAGCATTTCCCTTCTTTGTCTAGTGATAGATATTTAAGTGTAGTTAAGCACTCACTTTCTTTAAAAGCCTCTATTTGTTGTTTGTATGGCTGTTTTTCTAGATTACATCGTACAGCATTTGGTTGATCTATTTGACAATGTTCAAAGGATAGTTATGCTTGATAATTTGCACGTCAATAGTTTTAATTCCCAAGAATATTCCAACTTGCTACCAATTGCTTCCTAACTGACGTGACACCTTTAGGAGATCCTTCTCTTCCAGGTTTTTAGAATCAGCATTCTGGCATGTAGCCTCTAATGGCTGTGAATCAGTCATTACTTTCTTTTCTTCTTCTTTGCGCATTAAACTGCCTGTGATGTCGTCAGGACCTTCTCCACACACACATGTTGCGGTCCCCATTTGGACTTTCTTCTCTTCAATCATTGAAGTCTCAACTTAGTCTGCCACTGTTTGGACTTCCTTTTCTTCAATGTTTGGAGTCTGAACTTGCTATGATTTACTGTTTGAACATGACCCCAGGGATGGAATTTCATGTATTAACTTCAGACAACCTACATAGTATTTGTAGTGGGAATAATGTATTTAATTTTTCTTTGGACTTTGCATTTATAAGGAGGTCCACTGCAGTTATGTCTCCTTTGTTTTTAAAGTCAAAATTAGCTCACTGGTGGACCAGATAACTAGCAACCACCACATCAGAGAGCCTTTATCCGTTTCTGAGTTTGAGCTCGGTGCAGTATTCCTCTAGAATGTTTGACTATTGAACCTGAGAATGGAACCCCTTCTTTACAGCAAGGTGCAAATAATTGTTGCCTTTGTTCACAGAATTTGTGCCTGTATCCCTAGCTATTAATCTGTGGGTTATTCTGAGATGACCCTGAGGCACAGAATTTATTTGTGCATCTCTAGCTATCAACTTTTGCATTATTCTGAGGTGACCGTGAGACACAGCAAAAAGTAATGATAACACACCTCTACGTTATGCAATTCAGCAGCAATGCTGGTTGAACTTATGTGCCACAGGTTGCCGACGCCTGATCAAAACTTATCAATAATAATAAAGTAAAATATCAACAAATATAGATAAAGAAAAGTTATTGGATTAACTTATCCTTTAACAAATTAGAAACAGACAATCTTAGCATATTTTATTTGCTATTGTTGCCTTCATTTTTTACAGAATTTTTGCCTGCATCCCTAGCTATCAACCTCTGCATCATTCCGAAGTGTCCCTGAGACACAGCGAAAAAACACTGCTGACAGACCTCCACATTATACATTTCAGTGGCAAGGCTGTGATGCAGTGGCCATGATGCTGTACTAGGATTCAGCCCAGTTGTGGAGATCGTGAACCATAAGAACACTGTTGTGGCCACTTGGTTACTGTGCATAGGTCCAATTCAACCATCGCTTGATCATATGTTCTCCTAACACTTTAAACACATTGTGCACCATATTTGGTACATGGTTAACTGTCCCAACCTGCATTATGTACCACTATTGGTACGCAGTATAAATTTTTACAAACTGATATTTTAATGAACTCTGTATGATTTATGTTTTAGAAATGAAGGACAATAACTAGACTTTGCAAATTTATAACATATTATTGATAAGTTTTGATAATGAATCAGGAATAAAACACATTAACAATTATAGATTCCAAAAAGTTATAGAATAAGCTTTTCCTTCAGCAAATTAGCAACAGACATCGTTAGCATATTTTATTCCCTGATTAGTTGGATTGCTGTAACTTGAAGCATGTTATACGATGAGATGGCTTCTAATTGCAAATGTTACAGTAAGTGTTTGCCATGTTTGCTCCTACTTCATTTGATTAGCTTTTTTCTTGCCTTTGTATGAACATTTAGTTCTTGTAAACACGTGTTTTCCTGGACATTTGTTTTATACTCGTTTGTTATACTATCGACTTTCAATCTGCTGGCGGGTAGCGATGTGAATCAGTATTGTTTTTCTTTTTTGAACATTTAAAAGTTGTTTAGTTCAATGGTTAATCTCAAATAAGGGAGCCAAACTATTAAAGGAGTCAATATATGGTAGAGATCTGCAAAATTTAATTGCTAAATCCTCTTCAATTCATAACTTACCACCTTAAAGAATATATTCGGCAATGTTGTTGTGGATTGTTTACATTTTGGAAAAGACAGGATGTTTCTGGTTGAAGGAATCCAATCATGGGTCACTGTTTAGTGAAGTTAGGCCTGGAACTAAAGAGACAAAATATATTACACACATCTCCCTTCTTTGACTAATGATAGATATTCAAGGGCAGTTAAGCACTCACTTTCTCTAAAAGCCTCTTTTCGTGATTTGTGTGGCCGTTTTTCTAGATTACAACTTCTGAATCATCGCAAATCATTCCTGAACTATGTTCATAATGTTCAAAGGATTGTTATACTTGATAATTTGCCTGTGAATGGTTTTAATTCCCAAGAAAATTCCTACTT